>NC_139347.1:25277776-25380276 GCF_055883805.1 Amblyomma maculatum | reverse complement strand
TTATTCTCGACGTCACATACTTCTGTTTTCTTCAAGCAAGCCTCACGATGTTTTACTAACGAGAATCCCATTTTCTAAGGTTCTGCTCGCCCGAGAATATCATTTAAGCGAAAAATGGCAGATTGCGATGATCAAGCGTCAGCAATGGGTTTTTTTTTTTTTTTTTTTTTTTTGACTGCAGTAACTTTCAGACCCCAAAGTGTGAGTTGTTGTGTTTTTGTGAACATTACTGGCACTTCAATTAGTCGGTATTTTCACTCGACTCATGAATCTACTTAAAAGTGGGTTTTCGCTTAGGAGGCAGTACGCTTAACATTTTTCTCACGATGTACATCGCCGCTTAATGCGATAACGTGTTGGCATTGTGTGTTTTGCAGAGTAGTAAGAACTTCAATATCTTGGGTGTGCCATCCCTGTAACGGTTAGAATTTTCATCGCATAGCATTCTCATTGCGAACCAAAAGTAGCGAAAACGAAATCCCTCGTGGCACATAGTTTGCGTGCCTGCCTGTTATGCAAGGTCATTGGTTCGAAACACAATGACGATAAATATATTTTATCAAATTACTTATATTTTTGACGGCCTTTTAGGCTACAGTGATGATGATCTGGATGAACGAGGCTAATACGCTATGGCGTAAAATGTGAGTGCCGTCCATAAACGCACCAAGCCGAGATGCGCATTGTATCTGATGAGCGCACGCTATCATAGTTTTCTTTTACATTTGAAAAGGTGGGGGAGAGAACTATATACGAAGCAAAATAAAATCGATGGGACAAAGAATATAACCGCAAAAAAAAAAAAAAAAAAAAAAAACTACTCTTAAAATAAGAATACGTACGTGTATAGTGGAGTATCGCAAGGACGCAATTTTTCGAGCCATTCGCAAGTCAAGTTTCGCCACCGTCAAGATATGCAAGCGTGGTCCCAAGGCGCCTGCTGAAACATCTGCAATGCCAGCTATCCGCTCCATTTTCTTTATCGCTTGTCGACGGCTGGCTCCAGTGCTATAAGGCGACGACGATGTGACAAGACGGCAGCAACCAGAACTGTAGGGGGAAAAAAACTGGGCCATAAAACTGGTGCAATTTCGTACCGCTACCCCTTTTCTGCCTTGTCCAACGGGTTGGTGTAAGCACTTTGTAGCACGCGAATTCGCTTTCTAGGGTGCACCACCTCGTAGCGCCGGCCATTTCTCCCTCGCGAAATGCGTCCCCGGTGAATCGAGCAGCTCGCTCGTTCACCCCGGTTCAATTTTCGCGGGATGTGATCAACGTGTTTCTCCGTAACCCCTCTCGCTTCTTTACCCTGGAGACAGCGCAGAAATACAAGCGCAAAAGCTACTCGACGAAGCAAGCCTCGGCGAGGCCTCGTTGGAAAATAAAAAAGAATAAAAGGGTTCCCATGCGCGTCTCTGCAATGGGAGATCCAATTTCGACCGCCAGTTTGCCAAGAAAAAAGTTTTCGGCCGGGACTGGGCGTCTTTGAATATGAGTGATCTGGGAACGGAGTACTCCGGTGTGGATGTGTATTTTACCCCCGGCGACTGAGGAGCCCCGGAAAGGCAAGAAAAATACGGGCGCTCCGGTTTCGCCGCCGTCCAACTCGTCACCGTTTGTCGCCTCGAAGCTGGAAAACGAAACCAGATTTGTATCAACGAGTGCTGACTTGGCCTCGTTGGTTGTGTAACGTAAGCTGTTGTCACCGCGAGCTTTTTTACCGCTTCATAATTTTGTTTTATTGCTTTGTTTGGTTTCTCGCAAGCTTTCTTTAAGCTCTTTCAGGCTTTGCTTCATTCGCTTTAAGTAAATTTGAGGCGCCAGCCAGTGCACTAACAGACTTTGCATCTCACGTGTAAGAATGATGGCTGAGCGAGGAACTTTAAAGATTGCCTTTTCAACTGCGCCCTGTTTATTACATGGCGAAATTCGCATATTGTCACGTGCCGTGCAGCAACTGAGTTGAAAGAATACGAAGCAGCTGGGTCGGAAGAAGAGGATGCTGAGGAAGAGCAAAGTACGCCACTACACATTAGAGGAGAGCAACAACAACACCTTAGCCATTTCTTATGATTTTGCCCGATGACATCATCATCATCATCATCATCATCATTTCTTATAGTGGGTACGTGTCACGTTTCAAAAGGACAGCAACATCAACAACGACATTCAGCTGGCAGCCTGCTTCTCCTTTAGTTCATCCAGCATTCAGCTGTGAATAAACTCATCTCATCCGTACCTATACATCCCTCTTCAGAAACGTGCTATACAACATTCGCTTTTCCAACAGCTCCCCACTTCTGATTGTGCACTGGCCAGTTTCAGCGCACAAGTCTCTCCATGACTAGCAGAGAAATGACAACGACGGGTCACTACACCGATGCAGCTCTGTATTCCATCCATCTCTTAATAGCAAATTTAGCAGCCTAGATATAAAACTATATAACCATCCCGCATATTTCATGAGCGTTGGTGAGATAGTTTCATTCGAAATTAGCAGACATTAAAATCCCTTTTTCAACGCCTGTTAAAGTCTCAGATTTCCTTGTTCACCAATGATTTAGGCTACCTCACCTAATCGAGATATCTCATAGTAAAATGAGTCATTGATAAATTTACGTTGAGAGCCAATTTCTTAAATTCCTTAATAAGTTCTCGCCGTCAAATATCCTTGATGGAATACCTGATTTTTAGAAGTATAGCCCACGGCTTACATATTTTTACAGCTTAAAATGTTGTACTTTGTGAAGTACCTGCTGAAACAACCCATTCGGTCATGTAGCACCAAATGTATTTATCAAAACTACGCCATTTTGTCGTGGTAATACTTCTACTGAGCTTCGGTGGCTCACGCATCTGACAGGTTTCACATACTGCTTACTGGCTGCCGACAAATTACTCCCTTACTACTGAAAATAAAATGCAGATAATACGCAGAAAAACTACGAAATTAACAGTTTGGGACTGGAGCCTCATTGAAATTGTGTTTATGGAGGACAACAGGAAGGTTACAGGGGATAAGGTTAAAAAGTGCGAAACCGCGAGATCAGTCATTAATCTGTACCTCTCGTGCTATATGCATACACGTTTTATACATGTATAACATTAAGGAATAACAAAATAAATATGATTCGTTACAGGAAGACCCGGGTTCACTATCTGTGATGCAACAGATCTGGTTCTGAACAGCTGCTCGTTTATTTCAATTTAGTAGTTATGCCACAAGCTTAAAAACAATACGTTAACTTAGAGTTAAATAATACTTTGCATTGTTGAAGATTTTCTGCTAAAGGAAGCAACCTGCGACAGCGTGATATTGCGCTTGCATTTGAAGAAAGTATTGTGCTAAGGCAATTTACGTGCACGTCCCTGCTTACACTTTAAGAGAAATAGAACTGAGAGCTTATGGGAGCAAATAACACAAATTTTCTGGCAGTCAAAATAATCGCACTCACTGTGGGCGAAGTTAAAACTGAGTATACTGTACTGACGGACAACTTGAATACCAAAGTAGCCAAAAAGGCTGGAGACCAGGCGAGCGGGAATTACTGATTTCACAGAACTCAATAACTTCCTAATTATGAATACCTCCTTCAGCAAACAGAAAAATTGGAAGCGGACATGGAAAAGCCTAAACGAGGATGCTAAAAAATTAAACTGGCTTCATACTGTGTTCTGACCCTGGTATGCGATGCAGCGACAACAGGATGCTGAGGTCTCGTAGTAGCCTAAATTTTAAGAGGAGGCGAAACAGATTAGCAGAGCAGAATTCCGTCAACGAATTAGCAATGAGCGGGAAGGTATAAGAATTCAGGATCTCGCTGCCGAATAAATATTCAGCTTTAACCGACGGAGGCGACCTCAATGTGGAAGCAATGTGACGATAACTCCAGAGATATCGTTATTGAGTGCGCGGTAGAAGCAGGTGGCGGGATAGGCAGAGAGGATACCAGAAAACTAAGCAAACGAAAGATTTGATTAATAAACGCCAAAGTATGAAAGCTTCAAACACGGAGTTATCAAAGGTAATCAATAAGTGCTAATCGTGTTTAGTCGATGGTCGCTCAGGGTAACAAGTTGGATACCAAGGAAAGGAAAGCGTATCATGGGGCAGGAAAAGGTTGGGCGAGCGGACGAGGTTAAGAGGTTCGAGAGGTCAAGTGGATGAAGCTAGCACAGTACTAGGTTAATTGGAGGAGTATGAGAGGGAGCTTCACCCTGCAGTGGGTATAGTCTGGCTGATGATGACAATGATGATGCATCCTTCTAGGACCAGCCTCTGAACGCAAGCTCGTGTGACGAGAGTAACATGTATAGTGTCACCAGCTAAAAGAAGAAATGGTCAGTGGCGCGTGGGAGGGAGTGGTTGCTCTATAGGCCAGCAGTCAGAATCACTTTATTGTCATCTGTTATCACTTCCTAAAATTCGGATGGTCGCGACGTAACAATTTACTCAGGTCGTAGTGCATTCGTTGCTCGCCACATATAGCACTTAAATGACAGTTCCTTATAAGGAAAGCAAAAATCTAGTACAATATCATATTCGTACAACGGAGAAACTCACTTCCAATGCTTTCTCCCGCTCTCTGAAAAGCACAGAAGGGTAGCCTCGGCAATTCCACTTTAGGTTTAGCGGTGCCTTGCGAGATTGTTTCTTTTTTTCTCTTATGAAATCTCGCTTCTAGACCAAACACTAAGCCCTTGCGCATTTGATCCTCGGTTCGCCTTTCCATCAAGTGCGCCGGAAATTACACATGGCAGAGGTAAGGCTGGAATACATCGTAAAAACGGTTGCCCTAGAGCGAAAATCTCTTGAAAGTGCTCAGCTCTGGGAAATGAGCAGTCTTTATTGTCTCTAGTGCATGGCAAAAAAATGCTACAGCATCGCTTCTGATATTCTTCGGGAAAGCGTTGAATTCGCCGGTTGGATCCACAATGCGTTTATGGGGCCCTGTTTCGCTTATCGAGGTACTTAAAAACAAGGCGCTCCCGTAATGCAATGTCTTCAAGAGTCTTCTCGCAAAATTCAGAAAGGATTGAGGGCATTCCATGCGCTGGGCTAAGACAGCTTTATAGCCATGACAAGCTCGTGGAAAAATATATGGGAGCAGGGACCGTGCGCCGGAGCCTCCGGTGTCACAAGGAATGGTATCGCGTTATGTGAGTAAGAAAGCGTTTAGATAAGGCATCTGCGATGACTTCGTTAGTTTTGATATTTTCGTTTCAAAATCCTACATAGTCTCATCTAAACCAAATCTTCAATTCACCTTTACGTTTCATATAAGATGTAGGACTCTAATATGCACCTTTCTTATGTGAGCTGCGTTCGAAATGGAAATCTGTTGGTTCGTATGTGGCTTGTTGTAAGACATTGCTTGACGAAGCCCATAAGTGCGCAAAACGAAGTTTAAGGGTGTTAGCTCTTGTTCATTTGTCAGTTTCTCGCCATCATCGTCATTTCTGACGACTGCAGCAGACAGGTGGCGGCTGGCAGGGGGCAAGGTGGACATACGTAAATCTCTTCTCCTCCTTCAATGGCTAAGAGGCTTGGAAAGTGAGGCTGAGAGTGCAGGAATGATAACCTGGAAAATCGAAGACCCGAGAATAACCCTCCGAATAACCGAATAACCTATCACATTATTCTCGTATCATCGACCTTCCATGCTGACTACCGTCGAAGTAGAAGGTTATGAAAAAAGTGGAAGAATGCAAAGCCCCGAGGTTGCTGCCACCGAAAGAACCTAGAATGTGTCTACGGTGTAAGGAGGACCAAGAGGTGGGCAATGGAGGAATGTGGAGGATACGCGGATCAACCTATCTAAACAGACGTACAGGTTACCTGCCCTTCTTGTAAGTAATGCTTCAGTATAAGTTCATTTCTGAGTTCAATAGATTCTTGGGCAAGCTCGTACTAATCTGCGGCGGCCTCACTTTTCGGAAGAAAAAAACACGCCTCTGAAAGATTATTTGCCCTCCCAATCCTGCTAGCGCTCTAACATTCGTCTTACACCTTGATAACCACCTTGTGATTTTTATTTTGATTAGCTGTTTTCACGAAGGAAGGCAATGCAGCAAGTGTCGCGTTGTCGAAGAAATAGTCAAAAATTGGACTATTCCACCTGACACTTTTATTTGGTACTTCTTTTTTCGTTGTCAAAATAATGAAAAGAAAATTACCGCCGACAGTCAAGCACGAAAACTGATTGTCGATAATACCCCCCCGCCCCCAGCCTCCCTCCCCTCCAGACTACATCCGCATCGTTTTCTTTTTTCTTCATAGGACCTTTTCCTCTCAATACCGTTATCAGGGCATCAATACGATGTATTGGTTTTCGCATTATTGCTTAAATCCTTCTTTTTCTTTTAGTTGTAAGAATTTTATGTTCGCCTCGCTGAACAAGGTTAGTCAAAGAATAAGCATAAATGATCCACAGCACATGGCGGTAGCCGGACATGCCCTTTGCCCCTGACACAAAAAGCAATCACCCTGCAATCAAACCATCTGGTACATACATCTGACATGCTGGAATAACAAACACGAGAAACAGTGAGAAATATTGAACTGCCCCGACTGCGGACCGGGTATTGACCGCACTAATACAGGAGAAAAGTTGCCGAAGAGGAAGACGTATCGCACGAAAATGTTCACCGTATTGGCTGATCTCGACCGTCTAGACAAACACGCTAAGAATATTGGTTGGCGCCCGAGACCTTTGCTAAGAGGGAGGGATAGAACGCAGCGGGAGCGCCTAGCTCCACCATGTGGGGTCGTAAGCCACAGCTGTTGGCACAGCGGGAACACGCGCTCCGCTCGTCGACTCGAATCCGCAATAGGCTGCCGCAGAAACGGAGGAGGCCGTGGTCGGGAAGAAAAAAAAAAAAAAAAAAAGACGAATGCAAGCTCAAGCCGACGTAAGACGGCGAGGCATAGTTGGTTGCACCGGAAAACACGCCTGAAGAAAAAAATGCGACGGCAAGTGGAGAGAAGTAGGAAGATTGAAAGAAAAATCTGGCTTTCAATTTGATCCCCCCGCTGGCTGTGTTCGACAAAGAAGCCCTTTCAAGCGCGGCCGGTGATGTAATACACAGCCGTTGCCAGTGCCTATGCTCATGTAGTGGAACGCGCTATTTCCTGAACGAAAAAAAAAAATAAATAAATAAGACGGAAGAAACAGCCGGGTCCGAACAGCTTGTATGTATCGAAAGTGCTCCGCGCTGGATGGAAGAAGGCAATTGCGAAACACAGAGGCAGAAACCTGACCTTTCTCTGTTACAGCGCTCTCCGCAAGGGTGTTTTCCAAAAGTATAAAAACAAGAAATATAGAGGGTCAGGAAGACTTTTAAAATAATGTAAACGACCTCCCTGTTTCATATTGAAGACAGTATAGTGGCTGACCAGCTCGCTTGGGCGAACAACGAAAACTGCGGCCTATGTACGCCGAGAAAGTTAAAATTGTTTAAATGCACATCACACACTGCCGTTATTTAACTCTTAACTTAGTGTCGTGTGAAATAAAAATTCTTTCAGAAAAAGTACCTGGTTATTAAGGATGTCATAGAAAGTGACAACAGCAAAAATATATATCTAGTACTCATATGGGGCTTTCAGACAACCGTAAACATCCATAATGTACACACTGAGGCGGATCGTTTTGAGAGCACAATTATCTCCTGATGAGTATCTTGTGGAAAGATTCTCGGATGTTATCAAACCGAAAACCATTCAAGTACTCAACAATTAACACATTTCACAGTCGAGCGCTGAGCCCGAGTAATTTGTGCTTCAAAAAAGTTCTGTAACAATTCGCTCGTGAAACTCTCGAAGCATTTCGAGATACGTTACGGGGGAAAAAAAAAAAAAAAAGAAAAAACTGAAGTGCGTTTCTTATTGCTCACCTTCTGAACATTAAAGTAATTTGCGCACCGAAAATAAAATATATTACAACAACATATCTTCAGCTTCAAGTCTATATATGGGTGAAGAACTCTACTAATAACATTGCAGGACCTTTTTTTTTTTTTTTTTTTTAATTAAAAGGATGCCGGTACGATGTGAGCAGTGCATTATATACTGTGCAAAAGCTTTTTTTTTTTTTTTACAAGTGACCTCAATCAGAAATACAAGACAGTTTTGATTGCTCGCAAAACTTACGGGTGAGGTATGAGCACAGTTGACATCATAATCATCATCATCATCATCTTAATGTAATGATCGGCAAGCTTCAACGTCCAACGGCTGCGCATAGGCTTTGAGAGCCGCTGTGATGGATAGCACGGTGTAATTTGAACCCCTATGGTTTTTAATATGTACAAGAATAGTTCTGCGTCCTGCCTCTATAGATTTGCTCCCACCAGTCAGCATTCAATTCTCCAAAACCTGGACTCTGGAACCGGACGTCACTCCACTAAAGCCTAGATTTCTGACGCTAGAGCAACTACCGCGCCTTTCATACCGGAGGCTGAAATGCACTCAATGTTTAAAATACTCCCGAGATGAAGATATAGTATCTGTATACTTAAAGTTTTTGTGCCAGTTTCATTCTCCAAGATCCGTACTCTCAACTGTACGTGCTGACTAGAGCCGACGAAGCCAACCTTGTCGACTGCCGGCAGCTGCCTGTGGCACTACTGATTGATCTGTCTGTCACAGTTTTAACCGATTAGAGGGCCTTACAGGCCTCCTTTCCGGCATATGGAAACGCGCTGTTCTAATTCTGTTCGCGCGGCTTATTTTCTGTCCTTTTTATAGGCAAAACTGTAGCTGAATTTGCAGATGTCTCCAATATTTTTTCCCACATGACATTCTAGAGCCTGTCGGAAGCTACAGTACACGAATACTTCGGTCTTACTTTTTAATTTCAAATCCGTATGATATATGCGGCTACCGTGGCGAGTATGACAGCCGCGAGCTCGACCGTGACACCTTAAGCCGTGCAGCAGCTCGGAGCAACGTAGTGGATCGAACTATCGCCTGGAGATTCTCGTGTCATTTGAGGACGGAGGTCACGAGTTTGCGCGTTTGCACTGTGCCCACGATGATCATTTTCTTTCTTTTTTGGCGTCGAATAATTGTGATGTGTAAGCATTTTTGCGAAACTTGCATAGTTGTAGCGCTCTGTGGACAATTTGCTCTAGGGCCGTTAAATTCAAATGACCATCATCAAGAACGTCTGTGAGCTTTTCGCATTTCCTTGCATGTACGTGGCTAAGCCGAAATGGATGTCATGAGAAATATTTTAATGCTTAAGCATTACTTGGTTCAAGACTGGTGTGTACAGAATGTGTCCGCGGAACCAGCAACTAGCTTTTGTCGAATATATTAGCCATAAGGTTAATATTGTTGAATGTCTTACGTCGAGTGCAATTGCACTGCACTTGTTATAGTCCTTCCTTCATTACTGTTAATCAGTGAATAGGGCTTAAAAATTGAGCCTTACGCTACAGCCTCAAGTCATATATCGTTGAAAAAATTCTATATCGAGCACACTTACGCAACACCAGTTGCGAATCTTAGTTAATAACTAATAATTAGTTGAGCAGGATTAACACTTTAGCGTTAGTCCAAAATCAAACGCTAAACCATGCAAAAACCGCGTAAAACCGAGCTAAATCTCGTCGAACTAGGCTACCAAAAACAACCAATAGAAGCGGAACACCAGTATTTTATTCTTACGCATTCACAGCACGTAGGAAACTAAAGCTCCTCGAAAGTTTTAATTACATATTTATCGTGAAGCTGTTTTACTGCAAGTTCTCCACTACATTCTTGCTGAACCGCCGTTCTGGATATAATTTTGCGCCCCTGAAAAATCTGAGTTTGCATTCATTCATGCATTTTTTTTTATTATTTTTTTTTGTGTCTAGCTGCCATCTTCGCCAAAAGTAACTGGGCAACAAGGTTTGTTTCTTGGCCCTTTTGCGGAGCCCTTTTGGCGCCCCAAAAAACTTCAGACCTGTGCAAACTGAGCAACATCTTGCCCGTCTCCTTTGAAGATCCTCTTTTTATGTACCATTACGACTCCTCTCTAAGGCTCAGAAGTGAGTCCCCTTCTGTGGTAAATAAAGTTGGTCAAACTCGGTGCGCAACAATACGGTAATACTGATCTAACTTCACTGTGCTCAAATTATTACGTGATCTAAGCAGCTCTTACCGCCTGCCCAAACGGCTTCGCTCCACGCTAAATTGTTCTTGTCCTTAAAAAGAGCTTTGTACTCTACTTACCTGCCACAAGCTCGACCTGCTTTAATAGCCAAAGAAATGAACCATCACCATTTTGGTGCCGTCCCAGTAAGTCGTTTGCACGCTGGGGCAATACTAATTAGCCCTACCTTATGTCATCTGGGCCAGCATGGCGCACAGTATGAGATGAGTCGACAGAAAGACGGGTGACCGCATTTAGTTGCACGTTAAGTTATCTGCAGTCTGCATCTAACGTCATTTCTGTGATTAAAATGTGTTTTCTGTTCAACTTCGCGTGTTAGTGTGCTTGCGCGCTATTATAGGTATTCCAGAAACTGGCGTGCAGCAGAAACTGGCGTGCAGCAGAAACTGGCGTGCAGTCCATGTCAGCTGCCGCATAATGAAGCTCCGCTCCCTACCACCCCTGAATGCCTTCGTTTCCACAAAGGGCCATTTGAGATCGTATTATCCCTCAGATTCTACGTCATGCCTCCCCTCCCCGCCAACTTTCCAGTTGTATTCGCTTCCACTTTCCTTATATGGTATATCATAAGCCCATCCCGTTCTAGAATATTTGAGAGCCTGCCATTGTATTACCGCGCCAGATTAAACTTACCGGACCTATTAATTTATCATAATCTAGTAACTAATCCGTCTTAATGCATGTCAATAAGGCGTTTTTATGAATTAAGGGGGATTAGTGGTCAGATTAGTATAATTCAGTAATTGACTCACTGCTGATGAATTTTGACGCCATCATTGTTTTCAAATTGCGTAGTACCCTTTGATTGTTTTGGTTCCAGATCACTTGACGTATTGACGTCAATACGACATAAATAAAATGACACGATAAGCAAAATGCTGCCAAATTCATTGCATCACATAATTTACACTCGGGGCGGGGTAATTCAAATTAAAGTGCTGCAGACAGAACCAGCGCGCGCGAACTAAGAATTCGCGCTTATTTGGCAAGGATTTTGCTGACAATAAGGCCACATCACTGTCTAAAGTTTACATTTAATGGAGCACGCTTCAGTGAGCTCATGACGGTAGTGTCCTCGGTATCGAAAATTCAGAGGCGTTGTACGTTAGTTCATAAATGTTGATATCACATGTTAACATATACATGAAGGTAAAACAGTTCATCCTAAACACCGCAATGTCTAATTTTGTAACGAATCGGAGATTACAGCCATGGCTGTCTGTACAGGAGAAAGGAATCGTAAGAGATCTCAGAGCTGTTTTTCTAAAAGTGAGCCTAACTCTAGCACATAAATACTACTGTCACAATTTTTGTGCCTACCTGTGCAAGCTACGTGTGATTAAGCGGCATTCACGTCGGCAACGCTTAATTTACGGCACATAAAAAGGGACAACGAGAGTGCCGTTACTAATAGAATTTGCCAGACACGGATATCGAAGTGAGCACAACACTGTTTTTTTCTGCATTTGTGCGTAAACGCTGTACACACGAGAGAATAGATCTCATTAGACTCAATGCGTCAGCTTTGTTGCTTCCATCATCCACGTTATATTTCTCATTTCGCGATCCATAGTGGTGGATCACCTTCGCAAAGTGATAATTTCCAAATTATGCCCTCGCACCTCTCTGGTGCAAAATGTGCCTTGTCACCAGGATTTTTTTTTTTTTAATGTTAATAACTGCCAGCGGGGACTGAGCACTTGTGTCCCGCTCTCTACCTTCTCGGAGAAATCACCTCATGTGGTGCCTTTGTGCAGATTTTTTATCACAGGAAGTATAAAGGCAGACATATGTGTTTACACCCCTAACCAATGAAAAAGTTTCGACAGTGCTACAGAATCTGCAGCGGAGAAATGCGAAAGCCTGGGCGTTGCTGATGCACACGGTACATCATGCGCCCCTTGTCAAACACAACCAGCGTTCCGTTGAAGGCACCAAAGTTCACCGGCGTTGTATAATTGGTTTACAGGAAAGGAAAAACGCTGTATCTGTCTCTCGTGGAATCTTGGTGACACATCGTGGAAAAATCTCGCCGACGCGAGACTGTGACACTCATTACGCACTTGGGATCACAATCAAGCATTTATTTGACTCATTAAGTCAGAAATACATCTACTTCCGGTTGGCGTGACGTCACATCCATTTGACTTCGACATTAGTCACATGGTTATTTTGACGTCTGAGTTTACATTTACAATTTTTGGCTGGAATGAATTGCCCAATCATCTTATTGACAATAGCTTTTTTTTTTTTTTCTGTAGCATGCTCACATCATCCTTTATCGATCACAATCATAAGTTTGATCTTAACCCTTCTGATAACGACACAAGGGCTACGGACACGTCCTGTGCGCAGTACCCCGCTGACATAGCCTAGTAAGACTTCTACCTTAATAAGATTATCATTGCATGGGTTTTGATAGCGGTTGTAATCAGTGGTTGTAAGAAGCTTCTTTTTTTTTTTTTTCCAGCGAAAGCTAAACTGAGCTAGCCAGCGACGCATTTCGGGTAAGCGTCGCTAGTCGCTACTGAGCATGCGCCGTAACCATGGCAACTGGTAGCTCCGACCCACACAAGAAGAAAGTGAAAAGAAAAGAGGGAGAAGAAGGAGCCGGTAAAATGGAGCAAGAAGATTCGGAAGACTTCAAGAAGACGGTAATTGAGAGAATGAGAAGGAAGGAAAAGAAAAAGGCGGTCAAATCGACCAAGAAAATTTGGAAGGCGCCAAGAAGGCAAGCCGAATCGCCGATCACACCATACGATTTTCAGCCAGTGCATCGGCGACGAGAACGCTCGAGTTGGAGTTTGAACAATCCGTTTTGTAGCTTTCGCTAGGCATATCCAAACTTGACCGAGTTCAGCCGCAATCAGTTTTCCTTATTGGCTGCCTTGACATAAATGCAGTAAAACCAGCAAAGCACACAGAAACGGGCCAAACATTTGTTTTCATATAACGCCAATTCATTGAACAGCTTCAGCCATTCGGGTAAGAAGCAAGAAAAGCCAGAAGCCTGTGCGCCAGCTCGCGACAATTGGGCAACTCTAGCTTCTGCGTGCAAGCAGAAGGGGATAAGTGGACAGAAATTGATGAAGATGGAAAAAATGAACGCGCCTGCGTCATGCGGCGACAAAAATCATCATTAAACTTGCAGCTCGGAAACCCCCCAGCCTCTCCAACCATTATATTCTCTGTTTTTTTTTTTTTTTTTTTAACTAATCATGTATATACTTACGGGTAATCTGAATGTCGCTATCTCGCAAAAAATATGTCTACAGCCATTTCATGGCAGAATGTAAAGTTCGGCGTTCTCTCACTTATATTGCCCAATATAGTTCAACTGAAAAACACTAGTGTGTTTGAGAGTATTACACCTTGTGTTTTCATGCCGCTTGTATTTCTTCATTGAATGAGTTTATAGGTGCGCTTTAGTAGTGGTCTATTAGCCGACAACTTTGATTGAATGCTTCTTCCCCGAATTTGTAGTTCGAAGCGATGAAATCTTTTCTGAAGACGCCCTTCACTCTCGCAAAGATAGGCACAAAAGTCCACAATAAAATGAACGCTAAGCTCATTCACAAGCACCCTAATTAGATCCCATTGTTTGAGAGACGCATAAAGAAAACCCAAAAGCTGCCCGGAATTAGCTATCAGACACACACCACACGGATCGGCAAGAGGAGTACCCACGTACTCCCCTGAAGCCGTTCCCAATGGGCTTTGAGGCGAAAAAGAATAGTTATTGACGCCGTAACTGAAGTAAGCAAATAAAATGCAGTGCGCTTCTCCTTCCTTCCGTGTGCAAATTTGCTTCAAACTGTTGCTCTTTTCATTTCGTTCACTCAGACATTTTTTTATTTTTCCTCACGTTGTTGGGATTCAATAACGGATCGAAGTTCAATTCCGCATTCTGCGCCGCTGAACCTGAAAATGCACTCGTATTCGCTCCTGGCCGATCGCTTACTGACTGTTCTCCTATCCGCTCTGCTCTTGGTCTTTCTGGCAGTGGAATTTGGTGTCACGCCCTTTGCAGCAATATTCCCCGCCGGGTTGTTTCTACTTTTATTTTTCAATTCGGTGGTCTACCGGTGCTCTCCGCTGCATCGCATCCGTCTGCGTATCACTGCAGCACGCGCACGACATAAATAAGATCCGTGAGTTCAAAATAAACAGCGTGAAGATATCGAGGGCTAGCCGCAGACTGCAAGACAATCTGTCGATCGGATTCACGGATGTTTACTTCGGCGACTAGGAAGCGAGTGTGTGGCTTGCAGTGCGTTGTGTGCCGTAAAGTGCGGACGGAGACGTCAAGCAGTCTTCAGAAGCAGGCGGGCAAGCGTGGAGGTCTTAGATATTTCATTCAACACAAAATGTGAGGGAAGAATCGCAAGAATGGCAAGCGCTCTGCTCTCCAAATTCTTCACAGTGCTGTCGATTATCGCGTATTTGTTCGCTAGCTACGCTTTAAGCATGATCGCAGGTTACCCTTGTGATTCACTCTTCTGTGATCGATGAGATCAATGTTTTCTCTATGCACATTCGTTATGGGGTGTATTCGTACTTAAGCGAGTGAAATGTGCAAATAAAGACACGAATGAGAAGAGCACGAGGACGGGCGCATTCGTCCGTGTCTTTATTTGCGCGTTTCTCTTGCTTAAGTATGTACGACCAACTCGTCCAACAACGTGCAGTCTTAAGAGGTGTATTCTTCCCTTTTTGTTACTTCAAGACACCCCTCCGTTCATAACAATTTATTTTGCACTTCTGACTACCCCAAACGACTGTCGCTTCAACAGCACTTTCAAAAACCCCTTTTACCGACTTGAAATTTGGGCAATGACGGTGGGCCTTTCAGGAGGCCCCACCTGGCCTTCTCCTCCTCAAACATCTAAATGTTATTAAGGTTATCAGAACTCTTGAGTTCGCCGAGTGTTGGTGAATGACATTCAAGACCTTTAAGGTCAAACTAAGACTTAGTCGCTTTGGTGGTGTTTCAGCTAGTCCGCATGCAGTGTTTCAAAACTAAAAAAAAAAATACCTTCAAGGAGAGTGGATTCGTACCGGTCGGGTTCAAACCTGGCTTCTCGAGCTCAGGAGCATAGCGTATTAACCACTGAGCAACCGCAGCAGGTGCTTTCGCTCGTTATAACCGTGTTTACATCCGCAGTTTTTCACACCGGATCTAAAGAGTGTTCGCCTTTCTATTCCGCAAAATCATGGAAAAACAAGCTCTCGTGTCGCGCTTCTCTCGCTAGCGATAATTCATGCACCCGTCTGCAGGATCACGTACTAAACAAAAAAAAAACGACCATTTTGCAATTTTAGCACGCCCGCAGCCTGCACAAAGTATCCGACTCGACCGCTAAATTTCGAATAAAACCGCATCGTCGGCCGCCTGTGAAACACAGCAGATCAAGAATACCGCTGACAGTTTGAGGTTGCGAACCTGAGCATTGATAACGCGCAGAAAGATCTAGCGCTTGTGTTTGCTTCTGCACTTCTCCCGTCGTCTGCTTTGCGGTGTTTTAAACACGAAACTTTTCATTATTGGCGAAGCTCCCCGCGCTGCTTTTCTCGCTAAGTATCGTAAATTCTGCTCCGATGGGAGCTGTACGAATTTGGACGTAGTGGCATCATATGTATTTAGTTTTAAACAATTTTCTAAGTTGTTATGCGTTCTTTTTGGTACAATTTATACAGTTGCCATTACTTTATAGGAACCTACAGCTGAGCCTAACTTTCTATTTCTGCCTTGTTTCGCTGTAAAGCAGCCGTTAATAAATAAGCATATTCCTCGATCATTAATTTCCTGTTCTTAGACAGGTGCTCGTACACCTGCCTCTTTCTCTAAGAATCATTCCGCATTAGTTCGCTTTGTTTCTGAGAACAATTAGTGCATCAACAGCACTCCAATATATTGAGCTTAGCTCGCTTCACCTCCCCCTCTCCACATAATGTAAGAAAGTTAGCGATAGTATCGATCGTGCATCCTGCAGTCATTAATGTATGCACGTCTCGTATTCAATGCATCAAGTAATATCGCACTGCTGAAAAAATATTTCTTCTTTCTCTTTTAAGGTAACATTCACGAGTGAATTCTATAATATCTGCTTCCTCCTCAGTACCGGATCCCTCGCAAACCTCAACGGTTGTGTAAGCTGCAGGACCTACCGAACAGTGACTCAGGACACAATAAGCTAATAACAAATGAAATCCGCTATTTCATAGCCTTAACGCTAAGCACATCAGCAAAATACCCAAGGGTAGTTCCAATGCCCTACTCCAAGAGCCGTCCAATTTTTACGAGCTTACGAGCTTTCTGCTTAACGAGCGAAATGCGTAAAATGTTTTGAGTCTGGTAATATTTCACAAACATTTTTCCACTTATATATGACGCAAAAATGTCCTTGTAGTTAACATAATTAAATGTTGCTCCCTCTTTATTGGCTCACGGTCGCGAGGGTCGCCCGAACAAATCGTAATGCTGATGAGCCAAACACACCCCGCCTTCGGTCACTTTTACTTGCGGTCCCGTGCTACGTCTATGCTAAAGTAGGCCCACCTTCCTTAAAAGGTGTCGTGTTCTTATTTCACCTTCCACTCCGTGTAAATGGCTCCCTTAGCTTAGATCACCTTTCATCGAGACATATATTTATTGTCTCCCTTTATGCGGCCATAATATTTTAAGTGCGTGAGCCGTGAATTCATGAGACATTTGAGCATCGTCCGTGCAGTCCTTAATGCCCTTCTGCGCACGAACGTTTCTCGAGTCGCTTCGTCCTCCCACCGGACACTCCAGTTTACATAAGCCGCCAAAGCGGCTTAGCTCCTTGAGGGCCCTTAGAACATGAGACGGCAAATGCTTCCTTGCGGTTATCGCTCCGCTTTACGGGAGTCCACACACACACACACACAGAGACAGCACAGGAGCACAACAAGCGGTAGTGGCTCCGTCTCGCATTGTGGACCGTAATTACGTCCAGGCACCGTCTTTCACGGAGAATAGAGACGGGGGAGGGAGGAGCACCGACTGCGCGCTCTTCACACGTATCTCGCGGTGTGGGGAGAAATGTGGGATGGGGATGGGAGGGTGGATTTGAAGCGCAGATAAACCGAGACCCGCGCCGCTCGTAGTGTCCAACGGGCTAATGGCCGTTGGCCCGACGTCGGCCCAACAGCCGTCTACCGAACGGGTGTTATCTGAGCTTCGCCTGCTGCGCCTCCACTAGTGTGCTCGGGCACGCCGGCTAACTCAGTCTCGACCGCCTCCGCGCAGAGCTTCGTTTCACGAAGCCTTTATACTGCGCTGTTGCGACCACGTCCCCAGCCCATCTCTGAATAAATGATAACTGTCAGGCGTCTGCCACGCGGGCGAACGTTTCGCCTCGAGCGCTTCGCGTCCTTATCGCTTCCCTCTGCTCTACAGCATTATGCAGAGCTATGCTATGTGTATACATACGACCGCAGCAGCGGCGTTATTTGCGAGAAAACCGAGATTGGCTTGACAGCGGGGCACGAAGAAAGCTTTATCACGGCGGCTGCCCAATATATTTTTTCTTATTCATTTGTACTTTTTACCGCAGTAAGCGCCGTTCATCCAGTTTCATACCTTCGTCGAGAGCCTTTCATGGCATATGGTTAAATGCCCCATCTGAGAATGGTCGCTCAAGCTCTCTGTAGTAGACAGCCCTATATTGCGAACGTGATTTCAACGGCTCTCGAGGAGTGGCCATTTTAGATTTTGGGTTAACTTCTGCGGGAATATAGCCCTTAAATATCGCGAACATGGCTCCTGGTTTACGCTCGCTGAACGAATCATTGTGCTTGTTTATTCCCCACAGAGGAGCAATTTTTGACAGTTATACAAAAAATGTGCAACACAACCCACGGTACTTGATCGCTTGCGGTGCTTTTTGGCCTCTACAAGTCGCCACGAAAGCGATACGCTTCAAAGACATCGCTTTATCATTATCTTTACTCCAATTTTTGAAGTGAGGAATGTCTTCCGCCAACTCAAGATTACGTCCACTAATATCTTGATAACAAGGACTGTACTTTGACGTTTCTTGGTTAGGTTTCGCTTACTCAGTTTATCATGCTGTTAACCATATCAGAACGAAAAATACTGATGGCAGCGCCTCTTTTTCGTTACTAATCAAGTTAATGGCGTAACAGCAACAGGCAGTTGGTTTCATAATTTGCACAATGCGAAAATGAACGCCAAAAACAAGGGTGACGTCAATAACTCGCATAGGAGCCTACTTATTGTTGCTTGTCTATTGCAGGTGTTTTCAGTGGCCCTCCGCCCACAAGACACGGGTTCCGGCCACGGCGAGCTGAAGGCTGCAGTCAGCGTCCACCGCGTGCCTGCTCTCTGGCTCCGAGGGAAGCAAGGCGCAGGTATTTGAGGACATGAGTACGTGTCTATTACACAATATGCTGCATTAGAAAGCACTGTACAAATCTAAAGACTGCATTACAACCCATCGCTCCACCGTAGCACCCGAAAAGGGCAGAGAACCATGAGGAAAACACTGCAAACGTTGGAGCTGCCCGTGTCGGTATGGTTACCTCACCGTTCGGTACCAGCGCGTACCTTCGAAGCGGAACAGCCCTGTACGTCACTTGGAGTGATCAAATGGTGAGAGGAGGCCGAACGGACAGAAAAGGACTGTAGTGTGTTACGGCGGTTCTCGGCACATCTTCTCGTCGGAAGGGGCCAGTAGTACGCCAGTCATCCCTTTCCTCTTGCTGTGACCCACGAGAGGTTTCTATACAATACAAATCGACACCAGCAGTTGCCCACTCAGGTCACTCAGGGAGCGCGGTCCCCACAATTTAAAAGGTGTATTTTCGTGTGTTCTCTTCTGGTTGTATTCTGTTTCCGTGTCTGTGCATGTTCGGCTTCCCTCTGAAATGCAATATGCTCCACAATATAAAGCGCTTTGAACACTTTTTTTTTTTCGCCTCAATCAATCGTTTTTTCGCATTTAACTCCATTGCTTTTTGTGTTTTCTTTAGAAGAAGAACTGCGTAAAGGTCTTACCTCCGTGGTGAAATTTTTCGGCGTCGATGTCACCTTTATATTCTGCAAGCTAAAGCTTCAATTCAAACCAGTGACTTAGATTCAGTGTTTTTTGCTTTCTTCTGCACGAACTTAAAGAACTGAGCAGTATCTACGGTGGCGGCCAATCTATGAAGGCAAAATGCATGAGGTGCCCGTCTGTCGTCTAGTGTCAGTTCTGGTTAAAGACCACCGGATTCTCTACGTTAATGCATGGCCCCCCGCCACGGCGGCACTAATAGGCATAGCGCACATGAATATTTCGATGCGACAGGTCGGTATAATGAAAACTCTTATGTTCACTTCCTGACCAGTGAAAACAAGCTCCAGTTGCACAAGGCTTGAAGTCCACGTGTTGGCAGTCTTTTCGGCGTCACGCTATAGTTTTCACCTGGTATTTTTCACCTTCGTGATAACCTAAAGTGCTGAAGTTTTTACTAGATAATAAACCAACGGCAAACTTTCCTACTATATTCCGAAGTCGCTGACGCAACAGACTGCACGATGCTTTTTTTTAACTACCATTGTCACCCCTAGTTGGCCATTGAATTGCATCCTGGACATCGTGCTCTGGTAGATGTTCAAAGAACCAGGCTGTCATTAAGGCAAAAAGACTTACTACGCTATGTTGGCACCAAACGTGTCCGAAAATAGTGTAGGCAAAAGGTGAAAGAAAAGTGTGAAAGCAAAAGATAACGAGAGATATGAAGTGGTCAGATGGTGAAATTAGTGGTCATGACTGAATGTGTGTGACATATGGTACATAAATATTATGACATGTTATTGTCATGGTCGTGTGAGTCTTTGCAGTTTAAGTCATGACTCATGAGTCAGTCATGAGCCATGATCTGAGAGTCATGACTAAAGATGTGGTTAAGGATTTATGCGAGTCATATCAAAGACATAAGTGATTGTCATGACTTTTGGGCCACGGGAAGTGGCCCAAAAGTCATGACAATCACAAAATTGGTTTTAAAAAAGTTTTGAATCCTAACAGAGTTGAACGTTGAGCTAGTTGGTCACACATCTTGGAAGAAGGCAGCAGAGCAGGCAATAAAACAGAAGAAGCACAGAAGTATTGAATAGCGTGTCATAATTGTCACCTTAGATGAGAGTATCCCGTGACAAGACTGCGTGACAGTCAAGTTGCACAAAAATGTCAGCGTGGCTATGAAAACGCCACGCGACAGGAACGACGTCGTATCGCCAATCTCACACTTGCAAGAGTACTGCAATGAACGCGCACCAAGGAACGCCACGTGACAGGAGCGACGGTGTACCGTCCAATCCCACACCTGCCCGGGCACTGCAACGAATATGCGCCATGGAAAGGAAATTTTCGGTGTGCGGCATGAGCGCTAGCGTTACAAGCATAAGCTGTACAAGAGGCACGCGATATACCGTGTGCAGGAGCAACGCACAGGCCTTCCCATTTCCACAATACAGTCTCTTCAATGCTCTCAAACTTTTTATTTTTATCGTTCGCTGCAGGTGAAAGGAGCAAACATACTTTCAATTTATTTGTGTTTCGTTGCAACAACATAGATATCTGTCGAACGAATTCATTTTTCATATATTGCTGTCATAAGGAGCAATGTGCTATCTTAGTTGCAATAATGTATACTCTCGAAGCATAACAGTTCGCTTCGTTTTATAACATTGGCCGAGTTCTTGCCATTTTTATGAAAGAGTAGCGGAATCATAGGCGGTGTGCACTTTAGCATAATATTAAGAAGCATTCACGCAGTGGCGTCTTGTTCGCAGCCATATGCTTTATCTTAATCAGTGTGGATATGCAGGTAAAACATTCTAAACACCCCAAGTGAGAATAAATTACTTGCGCTCTAGGGCACTAATGATAATTTACTTTATCTTGTCAGAGCCTCTAAGTAATTTATTCCCATCTCGAAGGTTGCTGCTGCTCGCAAAACGTTTATTTATTACTTCTTTTTAAGACTTAATACGATAACAAATTAAATCTTTTTTTTTTTCACGCCTGGAGTAGCGCACGAACGCAACTCTGAAAATTAATTTACAAACATTTTCAGGCTGTGCTGAAGTGCCTATAGGAGTTTATTTTACCCTCCGGGAGAGTTATTCTTATATTTATTTGCTCTCACAGGATTCTTGCTTCATCTAGCCTCCTGAAAAGTGGGAGCTTTTGAAGATGCTGGAGCGGGGCTGTGCAAAGATTTTATTGCAGTGCGCATGTGTATGTGATACATTACTTCGTGACTGAAAAAGCATACACAAGAGCCTCGCAGGCTCAGCAGACTTGATATAAAGGTTATTGCTTTTCCTCGTCCTTCAACAGGTGCTCTTGTTCGCTGATTTAGACGGTTTTCAACCATTTACCCGGTTAACCACGCCATAAATCATGATCAATTTTGGGGACACATTTAAAAAGAGGGAAGCAATTATCGGTTAGAAAAGATAGAAAGGATACGATAAAGTAGAAGCAGCATGCACAACCAACCTAGGATTAAAACTTTACGCAACAGGTGAAGCTAAGGAACCCTGCGCGTGAACACGTCGATACACTCCTCACAATGCCTAGCTGTCATCACTGTAGTCATAATAATGTCATAACAGTCATAATATTTTATAAGGAGTTTTAAATTTTATAAGTGTGCATCACGTAGCTTGCTCTCCATTAAAGTCATATGAGCAGCATTTACATTTCAATAATTGAAAATCGTGAAACGAACTTAAAAAGCTTAAGCAATGAAGGAATCTTTTCACTCATTCAGTAATTTCGGTGCAGAAACACACTGCCAGCGCATAAAGCTATCATCAAAAGGTGTTGGCTACTGTTCCAAAGGAGTTGGGATCGAATCCCGACCACGGAAGACGCTTTTCGATGGGGGTGGTGGTGTCAAACATTTATTACCTTTTTTTGCAAGGTGTTTGGCCCCAGTCCCTATTGGCCCAGGTCCTCACAAATATAGAAGGAGCTGCTATTCCGGAGCAAAAGCAAGGTTCCCGTGTGTTGTAAGATGTGAGTGCACGTTAACGAACCCCGCGTGGTTGAAATTTCTATAACCCTACACTATGGATTCAGGAAGAACGAAAGGAAGAAGATGGTTTGCACGGTATAAAAAAGAACTGAACAGGGTAAATAGGGTACGCTTCAGGTCGCAGATGAGCCAACGTTTCGACAAGTGGACTTGTCTTCGTCTGGGCATAGCGATCATCACTGGCAGGAGTTTAAATACGCTTTTGCTTCCGAAGAAGAAAAGCTAGGGAGGGGAAAGTGGGTGCGAAAGAGTGGGCTCATCTGCGACCTGAGCCGTACCCTATTTACCCTGTTCAGTTCTTTTTTATACCCTACACTATGGAGTCTCTCATAGCCTGAGTCGCTTTGGGACGTTGAATCCCGCAAACCAAGCCAAAAAGGTAGTGGCTTCCACTTACAATTCTTATGGTGCTCAGTTTAGGCCAACTAACAAAAATTAATCTGCCAGTATGGTGGTCAAGCTGAAACCTGCTTTCTAAGCTTCGAAGTTGTGGCTCTTCGAAATTTGAGCTCAAGTGAAAAGTACCGCTATTTTTTTCCCATCTGTGGCCCTTGAAATTGCCAAATTGACGACATATGTGTTGACATCGGTAAAGCGATTTTATCAGCAGCCCAGGGAACGATAGGAAAATTTCAGCGCCACATCATTAGCTGTCTTCTTTAAGGCAACGAATGTCTCATTATGTGCACAAAAACATACACGAAGAGAATAATACTAAAATTAAATACGCAGAAGGATGTCTATATTATGCAAATCCTAATTACATTTCTGCACGAATTCTTCGGTAAGCGTCACCAGTTTCTCGCGTTACTCAGAACCCGAATAAGCAGTACCCCTTGCAGTATGTTCGTTCGCTGTGTATTGCTGTCACGATCACTTCCTCCAAAAAAACCAGCCCAGAAGGGCTTATTCTTTTTCCGCTTCCATGTATGCTCGCATGTTTAAGAGTGCTTTTGCATGCGAGGACACAGTGAATTCACAACTGTCGTCTTTCGCCAAATAAAAAGCCTAATATAAAAAGGGTTAAAGGAAGCGCTTTCGGACACTTAAGCATAACCTAGTCACGTCCCATTCAGTCCTGGTTAGTTGCTCGAACAGTTTCTTTGCCATTTTTAACAGTGAGCGACACGGCGTGCATTGTGTTTGTGCGCGAACAATATATGCTCGTGTGCTCGTTACCTCTTCGAAAAGGGATGCGTCGCCGTGCAGGAACTTTGTTGTAGTCGCGGCGGTAGGAGGGATTCAGCCTAGAGGAAAAAAAAAAGCAAGAGAACGCCAGAACGTATGACTGCGTTGCATTAATGGTCCCTTTAAGGTCATTAGGATGGCGTCGGGGAGTCGAGAGAGAAAGAGCATAAGTACGAGCCGACAGGGTTCATTAGTCACGATGCAAGGCGAGTGTAAACCAAGAACTTGAGAAGGCCATTAGGCACAAACACATGGAGAGGCACAGAGAAGAAGGAAGCTGCAAAGTATAGAAACGGGCTCGAGTTTCAATAGCGTGAAAAAGAGAGGAAAAAATACAGTCACAGTCTAGGTGGGGAAGGTAAAAAAATTTTAATATTGGTTCAATGCGAAATTACAGGAGCAAAATCTGCTCTTGCTCGCTTTAGCAAGGCAGACCACCGCATTTTAGAGTGTCGAAGCAACTTATCCTCTCCAGTATCGAAAGTCTGCCCTTCTCCGCCCTATACTGCTTTTAATGGTCATTGCTCAGTAACTAAATCATATCCTACGCTTTATAGTAACTTGAATGGGCATTCTGCCAACCAGAGGATACGTAGTATATATGTGTATATAGTTTCGGTTTTACCTTCACATTCATATTCTTATGTCTCAGGTATTTTGAAGGTATGGATATATGTTGATGGATGTAAAAAAAAATGCTTTGTGTTGTCCTTTTATGGTGATTCACATATGAGCCGCATTCAAATCATAGAGTCAGTCTGCTGCTCCACAATGTTGAAGTGCTGCCTTTGTAATTCTTACTCCGCTAAAAACCATGGAATAATTGCTCGTTCATAATTACTACTCAAGTTCACACGTGCATATCGCTTGAGCACAGTGCGAGCCACCTCGTTTGATGACAGTCCTCCAAAGCTCTCGGTAAGGATTACGAAGGAGCGCGTGAACATTTACGGCAGAAAAATCATTCTAAATGGTGCGAACAGAATGCTAAAACTCTTCTTGCATCTCACGCTACACACACGACTTTTCGGGCTGCCAGCAAAACCAGAATAGGGTTAACTTTTTAGCGTGGTTTGACCAGATACGAATAAAAAGCTCTAGCCAAGCTTCACTTTCAATTAGCACATGCTCACTGACATACGCTCGTAATCTAATACATTATGTGCACGTCTGCCAGATATAAATAACAAGGCCAGCTTTCCCCAAATTGTAAGAAAGTGTCATGGCCTAAGAGTAGCATGTCTGGGTCGGAGTCTATGAATGAGTTCAATACTCATTTCAAAACGTCTACCGAAATTAGAAGCGCCTGACAGTTCGGCCTTGTCAAGGGGGTCTTGTGACGTCATACAAATTGCCAACCAATCATTTCCCGGCCATGTGACCTGCCAGCTATCACATGCCCGAGGCCTTCTCGCGGTAATTTGTTGTCCTTGGAGCGGTACCATTTGTTTGAAAGTTTGGTCTCGGCGTCACGAACTCCCGTCAGGACATGTGCGTGGAAACACTAGGATGAGCCATTGTCATCACAACTGTGTGCCATGAAAAGGCTTAGATGCGCTCCAATCACGGAGACATTGTTCGCAGGGAGTGAAGCGACGTGCGCGCACTCGTATTTTCAACCAGCCGGCAAAAATTGTGTATTCCCCTACACCACACATACCCAAAAGTAAGAAATTGAAAATAAATAGAGGAAAGGGGAGGGGGGGTGGAGGGGTATTTAAAGTTCAAATGCATCATGATCCAAAATCTCTCTTAACAAGTCATTTTAGATAAGCTAAAAATGCATGGCACCGAGGTTTGAATGTGAAGGTTTATTGAAGTGCGCTTCAAGTTACATTATTAAAAATATAGAAAAGGAAGTCCCGACGTTAGCCTGAGGACCTCCTGACAACGGTCCAGAGACGTGCGCCTGTACTATCAGTGAAAGAAGTGGATAGAAACCCTAAATGGAATTAAAATTTTAATTCTTAAAACCTGGCTTAGTAGCAAAGCTGTGTCTGCCTGTGGAGGCCAAGCACCGTACGACCATGGCGATATATTTCCTTCGTTCCTTAGCGGCGGAGCTAACGCTTTCAGCCTGGAACAAAGGAGAATTTTCCAATCGACGCCTCAGGGAACTAGACCCTGGGCTGCGCCTTCGTGTTCCCCCTAACAAAGGGCGGCGCGAAACAACACTGATGTGCCGTATGTGGCTCGGTGTTGCATTCACCAAAAAATACACTTATGTGATGAGAAGGGCGGACAGCCCTAACTGTGAAAGATGCGGCTGCGAAGAGACCACACAGCATCTCCTTTGCGAGTGCCCTGCTTTTTCAAGCGAAAGATATGCGCTGCGTTCGGCTCTGGACCATCTTGACAGCCGTCCTTTCACAGAGGAGAAAATCCTCGGCCCATGGCCACAGAAGGCGTCTAACGGCAAAGCCTTCAAAGCACTTATGTGTTTTATAAGAGACACAAACTTGATTGAGAAACTGTGACTGTGCTCCTCGCCGCCTTACCTTTACTATCATTATCTTCTATATTTCTCCTTTAAACTCCTCATTCCCCTTCCCCAGTGCAGGGTAGCAAACCGGAAGCTTTCCTGGTTAACCTCTCTGCCTTCTCTCTCTTTCTCTCTCTCTCTCTCTCTCTCTCTCTCTCTCTCTCTTTATAGGCACGTAGTACGTAGCAGTTACTTCAAAGAAGCTTGCAACCAAGTTTTAAAAACTAACTTTGTTTTAACTATCAAGGCATCTTCTGGGCAAGCATTGCACCTATGAGGGCAGATATAAAAAAAAAATTGATGATTTTCGCCAGCAAGCTGGTTCACTTAGAGCACTGGTTTTCCTAAAGCGGGCGTCTTTAGCGCGCGATTGCCAAAATTTGTGCCGATAATAATCGCGTTTTCAAAATTCTGCAAACTAGTTTGGCTATCAATAATTATCCTCTAATTGCAACCAGACGCCTGACTGTAGTAGATATAATATTTATTGGAAATTAGTTGTACTGCTTGCATGATTCATGCTTTTTCTAATTTCCGTCCACACTGTTGTAAATTTTTCCCCTGAAGCCTTGTTTAGCCTCAAAAAGCATTTTTTTTTTTTAATGATACAAAGAAACTTTTGGCTCTGTGGTACATTTCGTAAGACCAATGAGAAATATAAAACGGGACGGTTCAATTTTTGGGCCGATAAAAGATAAATGAACTGAAAGATCGAAAGAGTAGAAGGTTAGAGAAAAAAACATTTTGACGGCTTAAGACGGTGCCTAAATAAATACTGCCGTCGGTAACAATGGCCTGTCACAGATAATAAGGATATGCCAGCCCTTGAATTATGGCTTCCTTCTTCGGATCAACCGTTCAGCACGGGTAATAAGTGCCTGGTACAAAGCAAAGCCAGCTGCAGCGATTTCCTTGGCACAGCTGGGTTAGGCTATTAACATGCAGGATTAGTCAAAAGTCCTTTGGCCACAGGATTTGCCCTTGTGCAGTATACAGTAGCACAGTTGCGACACCTCTTCAGCTCAAAGTCTGTGTACAGAGCAAAAGTATCGTATAGACCATGGTAGTTTCATTGGTGACTTAAGTGCCAGACGCTGCGCGTCGAAAACGTTTTTCTCGCCCCTGACCAATTCGGTAATGAAAGGTGCTCTTAAGCGCAGTGCAACCAAAAAAACACATGAACATAAAACCTTTGCAGTGAGTTTAAATGTCCCATGCCACCTGAAATACTCCAAATAAAGGGATATGACTTGCCGTCGGATGCTAATAGATTGCCTGTTTTCTTTCAGGGCCAAATGAATTATACAGTATAATCCAAGTTGCGTGAGAAAGGTAAAAGTGGAAAAACCTGAGGCGCAAAAAAAAAAAAAACGCCTCTAAAGTAATGACGTGACAAATGTTAACGGCTCCTGTCTGCGGCTCCCCTTGCGGGTCTAGTTTGCGCGTACGTAGAGTCTACTAGCTTAATCACTACACTCTTAATTTACATCTCCATTGTTATACACATATATTACAATGCATTATTATAGCACGTTCGTAAGCTACCAGTATGTATACATAAAGACCCCTCGACATAAATATTGAGTCGCGCTCTAACCAAGCCTTATGATCGCACCAGCTTGGCTTAGAACTAGAGGATTTGACTCGGCATCCATTATCCCTGGAAAATTTATTCCTATTCCACCCTCCCACCTCTAATGAGCAAACCAAGCTACCAGCTGGCCTCAAATTTGCGATAGCAAGTTACACCACATAACCCGATGACCAGTCAGGTCACGGCCATGTCATCTGCCAACTATTCTATGTGCACGAGACATGCCAATGATTTCCATGCAATTGTGAACTGCAAAACAAAGTTTGAATTTGGTCTCTCGTTAAGTAGCGCTTTCGCACTAAAAATTAAGGGGGCCTTTAAGCTCCGCCCTTAAATATAAGACACAAACGCGTTAATGGCTCCTCCTGCGGATGCTCGTTCGCGTACATGCATTTTGTTACTCGCTTAATCAGTTGCACTTTAAATCGTGCGTGTTATACTCATTAGCACTCCTCTTAAGATACCGCATTAAGGAAAAGAGCACTCGACGTATATAATTAGGGGGCGACAAGCCGGTGAACACAGATAACAGACAGATGATTTGAATCCCGGTGGGCCTAGCGCGAGCTCTCCTGTCCGCGCCACCGTGCCACTTGTTCCTCGTCCGTAACACTATTTAAATCCCCACTTTAATCGAGCCGTACGAGCGTGACTGCATGGTCTAACGAGGGGTTCAAAGGTCACTGAAGATTCGATTCTGATGTCCTCCTCCCATATCATACGCGAAGTACGAGTTGGCGGCACCTTCCAACTCAGTCATGTCAAAGGTCTCGTGACGGCCCATAACACGACGACATAGAGTGCACGGCCATGTCACCGGCCAGAACGATGTCCGTGGTGTCTCGGTCAAAGCCCCGACGCCTGATTTCCTGAATAACGAGGCATTTAACAATTTCATGTTAAATAAACATGACGCTTAGTATGAACCCGACGGCGAAAGAACAAAAGTATCTGAAATGCGCTCACATTTCTGTTATTTCTCATTGGCGTCAAAACATGTGCTCTGTACTGAGGGGAAGCTTCTTGTACAATTCCAGACAAGTGCGTTTTCGCCTGTTAGGGGTTGCCATTTAAAAACTGCTCATAGTCGTCGTCAGTGCACAAGCTAGGGCGCTGAATATTATACGCTGCCTTCCTGCATCTTCATTGATAGTCCCAAGCTCGAAGTTATATATTTTGTTGCCGCATTATTTCAGCTATGGTAGCTGTTGATACATGCTGCCCAGCGACATTTCAGAGAACTTTGGTCTCTTGTGTTAAATCCCTTCTGAAAGAGAAAAAAACGAACTTGGTCGCGAATCTGACAGTACCTCACGAATGTTATAAGATTATGAGATTAAAACGCAGTGTAAATAACGAAAGCTACCTCTGAGGACGACCCCGCTATATTCACAGCCCCAGTGTGTTGGACAGCGCACATTATGGATAGTGCTTCCTGTGAACTAAGTGCATGCATACTAAGAAGTTTTGGATAAATACAAAATTCCCGTCCAGTTCCAATCCTTTGACCATTATTTGCACTGCCACTAGCAATCAACATATCCGCAGATCCCACCTGGACAGGCTTGTAGTTTTTGGTATTTATTTTAAAAACCTTGCCCTATTTGTTTTCACGACAGTCTTAACTGCTCGCTGTGATCGCAGAACAAACTTCTGAAGCAAACTTTTGCTACGCATCCCAAGCTTAGACCATTTCTGTAGGTATGGTCGTACCAAGATATTCAAACATTCAACGGTAGCCTTAAAATTATTTTCTGAAATATATCCCATTGCCTCTGTATGGCGCTTTGGTAAGTTCTCAGTGCAAGCCCAGGCAAAATTTCAAATCCAAA
Organism: Amblyomma maculatum; assembly: GCF_055883805.1. Taxonomy (NCBI): domain Eukaryota; kingdom Metazoa; phylum Arthropoda; class Arachnida; order Ixodida; family Ixodidae; genus Amblyomma; species Amblyomma maculatum. The sequence continues at coordinate 25,350,939 of NC_139347.1, read as the reverse complement.
TATTTCCTACTCATCGGCACCTTAGATTATTCCCATCAACCGTGTGCATAGCAGTCCCTTACATTACAACACCCCGCAGTTATCTCGTGAGCAATAAAAAGCGGTGTCCTAAAGTTCGTAGCGCTTGGGACGGCAAAGAGTCAGGTGGGCATCTTAGAAAGCTGCAAGAATACAGTAACTTCTGCTGGCGCAGGAGCCGATCATTCTAGCAGAAGATAGCTGTGGTTAACGCAAAAACAATGACGCCGTTTACACCACGGATAGGGGACAGGGTGTAAAATTTAATTAGAGGGCTCATTTACTACCCCCCCCCCCCCCCCTAAATTCGTACGTTGCCGTTTGCATCTTGCGAAGTTTACAGAGAGTAAACATGAAAAGTCACTTTCGGAATGACTCGCAGTTTCGCAGCACGAACGCCAAGCGCCCACTTCTGCTTTCCAGATACAATTTCTTCGACTGAATATTATTCTTCACAAATATTATCATGTCCGCCGACTTTCTAGGAAGGCCCTACTGCTACGTCCCGGGTAGCGTATACGCTGTTTGTTTTCTTTTGTTTTTGTTTACGAAGCAACGCATTTCCTTAAACACCGCTCTAGGCTCGTGCTCGCAATATAAAGCATTCCACGCCTCTGCGCAACGACAAAGGCCAACGAAAAACGCGAACCAAGAAACAAAACGCCAGAACCAGATAAGTTGCTTTTTTCTTACTCGGGCGAGAAAACGCTCGTGCGTATCCAGCGTTCAAACGAATGGGAGAGAAGCGGGAGAAGCAGCCGCCATGATTCAAGGCACGGACGCCAATTTTGTTATCTTCGCCTCCCGCCGGCATCTCGGCGGTTTATTTTATTTTGCTCCAGGTACATTTTCCTTGCTTTCTCCTCCCACGCTGTCCTATGGGAGTCCATCTCTGCCCTTCCCTATCGGGATCGACGAGGCTTCCCATGGACGTCCCTACGTGATGTTGCATCTCAGTTTTGTTTTCCCGTGCTTTACTTTGTCGTCCCGTGTTTCGGTTTTTGAACAAGTTCACCGAACCTTGCTGAAAGAATGAGGAAATACGCAGGGCGGATGGCCGCCCCTTGGTTACACCTTCCTCGTGTCCCTTTCCTCCCTCCTTCCCTCCCTAGCAAAGAAAAGAGCTTTCTTACTCCTCTTCACCCGTCTTCCTCACCCCGACACGCGACGTGTTCTGGACGCGGCCTGCCGCAGTTCTTGTTTTCTTTTTTCTTATCTTTTTGCCTCTTGTCGTTTTCGTCACGCAGCCGTTTCACGGCCACCCTTCCCCCAAAGCTGGGGTGTGCGCTCATCTGCTTTCCAGTTCCAGCAGCCCGCAGCGCCCATTTTTTTTTTATGCCTTTCCTGCTAGCAACTGCACACGCATTGTGCGAAAAGGGTGCTTCGGTATTCGGCTCACGTTGAACGGCCAGTTTACCGTCCGTCCCAGCAGGCGCTGCGCTGCTTTCCGGAAGCTCCTGCCTTGGTCCGTCCAATCAGGAGTTGCCGAGCGAAGGCCATCGCGCCGTGATACTGCGCCAGCCGTTGCGCCTTCTGGCACGGGGCCGTTCGGTTCTCCTCGCGGCTTTTCCGGCCATAGTAGGAAGACCTAGGCGTAGCTGTGCATCTTCATGGCTGTCTTTTTCCTTTCTTTTTTTTTTTTTTTCACTTCTAGGCACAGTTTGACTAGCGTGTATCATGGGCGCACAAGAGTTCGGGATATAGTAGGCGATCTAGGGCATAATGAAACGACCTATTTAAAGCCTCCGCTGTAAATTCTTAATCTCCTAAACCCCCTGGTCTGCCTCAGCACTTCACTGATGAGTGAGCCGAGATTGACTCATGGCGGTTTAGGTCGCAACCTCTTCTAAACGCGATGGCAAAGCATGCAGCTCTGTGGACACATGCTGTCCAACATAGAGTTTCTTTCTACCATCGTACATTCCGATTACATCCCAGATTGATGGCCCAATTGCCTGGCTTTGGCGTGAACGAGATTCAAGCCGCGTACCTCTCTGTTTGAGCTTCTTCAAAATGTCCTTTTAAGCGTCATTCTTCAAGGTTACGCAACCCTAACCACCTCCACATGGCTGCCATTCTACGGGAGCAAATGCGTCACGTTTTAAAAAGGCTTCTCGGTCTACAAGCTCCGCAGTGCACGCCCGGTGCGGCACGATCATCGTTTTCGTGCACATCCAAAGCTGTGACTGAGTGTTGTCGGTCGCATACTGGATGTCGGTGTCATATAAGATTTAATTTGTAGTCAAGGAAGATGCAAAAACGCTGGGGAACAAATTCGATGGCGGCAAAAGAAGCCGCGGGTAGTACCTGCGGCTTCTTTTGCCACCATCGAATTTGTACCTGCGGCCCGTGTCGATAATTACGATCAGCCGAGCTACGCAGTTGTGACCTCTTCCATCATAGGAAAAGAAGAAACACATTCTTCCCAAACACTGGTGCCCTGCACACGTACATGGCGCAGAGTCCTGTTTCAGCTCGCATGAAGGTTTAATTACTATTCGACAACTCACCAGAGTGGGACTGATGTACCGACTGCCAACCGCGCGCCATCTACCGAGCAGCCCTGTGCAGCCCGCATCCTGAGCTACTGAGGCGCGAAGGCGGCGAAGTCTGCGCAGGCTATGTGAGCCCGTTTACATCTCTTCCTGCTAGAGAGGAGGGAGTACACCTGTGCACAGTGTCGGGTTCGCCCAACAGCCCGTACACTTACCTGACCGCGGGAAGCCCTCAATCTCTGACGGGGCCTGACCAGGATATGTTTTTATCGGGTGGGCTGGGTGGGTCTGCTAAATCCCGAATGCATGGAACTTGCGAAAACACGAATAGAGTCATAGTGCGCTACGACTCTCGATCAAATCCACAACAGAAAGTGTTTTCGTTTGTCCTCACACGAGAGTGTCCGTGTTTTCTCCCGGCATCGATTCCTCTATCGTCCACGTGGCCTCGCTGTGAACTTATCTTTGCCAGTCGTTAATGAGCGAAAACAAGGGCTGCTTGTGCGGTATTGAGTTTCGATTTTCGCGTGCTTCGGTAACTCCGTGGAAGCTGTTTAGCTATCTATTTCGATATTCGCGCCAAGCTCATCGCCTGTCACAGATCGCTGCTGTGGCTGGCTTTCTGGCCTCGGCATATTCTAAGCACCCGCCGTGCTTGAATTGCCTCTTGTTGCTCGGAGTTTTTATATAGGCCTTACCAGAGTTCCGCGTTTCTTTCTCCGCCAAGGGGCCGTGTGCAACCGTGAAGCCAACTGCGGGTGCGTTTCATCATCCATCGTGGGGACGGCGTGCCACGCTTTGTGCGAGCTATGGCGACGGGGGCTCATTTCGATTCGGACCGTCAAAGTAATCACTTTTCTCGGCTGCCTTTCCAGTCTCGCTGCTCGACTCCTGCAAAGACGACGTATGTCTGCGCTGCACAACTTGGTTTCTTATGTGGAACGTTCTTCACGCAACTCTTTCAAAGCTGATATAGCAACTAACTTAGACAATGAAGCAGCGCCGTCTTGCAGGCGCCGTCAAAGGCACACGCGAGCAAAACGAGCTCATCGAGCGCTCGGCCACAGAATCAGCCCCTTGCTCAGCCCAGAGCGCAAAAAGAACTAAGCAAGATTATGCCTTAGTCTTGTAAAGGTTAAAGCCATAGCCATTACCCAGACTTATACTACCTCAATACTTACAAATCCGAGCTAACTTGAAGTTACGAGCGGCCTAATTATTGTTTTATAACAATTGGTGCATTCGGATTTTGGGAACGGAGTGCAAACAAAAGCTGGCATAGACGTGAGCCAGCCGATGTCTACCTTGGCAAATTAACGCTACGGGTGAACTTAATTTCTACTCGAAGTTGCTGGCGTAGCGTAAATATTCAGAAACAAACATGAATCAGCTCTCAGGTATATTAAGAAGGCGGCAGTCATTTCATAGTGATGCCAGTTTCCTCGCGAAAGGGACAACAATATTTTAATGCTCTGAGAAGGCTGAAGACCTGGCTTCAGAGAACGATTGGGAGACGAACACTTGTGAGCAATGGCGCATGTCCATGAAGAAATTAAGACAACATTAATTTTACTGAAATGAAAAAAATTCTGTTAGTTATTTGACCCAGTCGTGCTTTGTTTTCAGATCCTCCGTTTCCATACCTTCTGTACAGTTATAAGTTATGGAGAAGTTACTCAAAGCCTTACGAATTGCGATAGTGACTTGAATGCCATGTCAGTGCGGTGTTACCCTCCGCACTTTTTTTTTCTAAGATATTAACCCAACGAGTGGCTTTTTGAATGTTTAACTAGACCTTTCCTTTGCTTTTCGGGCTAACAGGACGTGCATATATGAACCCTCGTCAGCTGCATTTTAAGCTCAGTAAAACTAATCATGATTAGTTTCATTGTAATATACCATATACTCTGCTTAAAGTGGTCCACACGAAGATTATGGTGTCACCACAAATATTTAATAAAGCGCATTAATAGTACGTGTGGCAATCAGTAAACGCCGTTAACACTTCTTTTAAACTTATCGTACATTATTCATTCTAAATGCAAATACGTTTTAAGTAAACGACACAGCTCCCGCGGCAAGCTACGGACACCTCTGAAATCTTGTCTCCACTGGGAATTGAGCCTCAATACTCAACTGCGCTACGCCCAGGATCATGGAAAGCACATCATAATTCTCCTTGTCTACCCTGAGGAAGGTAGTTAAAAATAAATATATAAATCCTGTCTCTACCGGGAATCAAACCACTATCCTTTGCATCTCCAGCCGATCGCTTTAACCAACTGCGCCATGTCCGGGATATTTTTTTTCTTCATTGCCGGTTAACAAAATACGTAGAAGCATAAATATCTCTCAGGATAGTACCTTGTCTACCGCGATGATGATAGTAGCGATGACAATGACGCTGCAACCAGTGATAATGGCAATGCTGACATTGGCAATGATAATGATGGTGCATTTAGTTGATAATGATAATGAGATCAAAAGTGATGCACCATGTGCGCCAGCAACGCTTAGGCTTTCAAATTTCTGCAGTGTATATTCCACAGTGCTTTAGAAATTTTTAGTTGCTTGAGAGAGAGACAGGCACCAGTCTACACAAATAGTCATCTCCTCTTTCCTGGATTCAGGATTTAATTCGGTTCCACAATTTTTTGTCGCGCGCTTAGCCCTCGGAGCGTTTTCATAAGGTGGAAAGTCAGGTATGCTCCATTACCAAGCTTTCCCCCGTACACCGCTCCCTTTTCTGCTCAGTCAAAACACCTTTTTACGAGTATTGGTCATAGGTAGGCGGACTCACTCAAGAGTCGACCACTCGGGCACACTCAGATCATGATCTGAGTCGTGAGTGAGTCCGGACTCACACTCAGATCATAATCTAAGTCGTGCGTGAGTTCGAACTCACACTCAGATCATGATTTGAGTTGTGAGTGAGTCCAGACTCACACTCAGATCGTGATCTGAGCCGTGAGTAAGTCTGGACTCGCATTCAGATTATGATCTGAGTCGTGCTGAGTCCGGCCTAGAAAGATCCTATGAAATCAGATGAACTCTTAATCAAAGGTTGAAGAAGCATGATCTGAAGTGATCGAGTGAGTAATGGGCACAAGTCACTAATTAGATCCTAGCGGACTCGAATTGCCTGTGTAATTCTAATAATGAATAAGCTTCTTGGTGAGATGATGATGTAGAGCAATTTCGTTGTTTTTTGTTACTCAGTTACTCTGACTATGGCGATTAATGCACGTAAATCGAACATTTGTTTTCGGCGTGTTGTATTGCGGTGGCTATATAGTTCTTCCTTTGCTGTTTGTTTATTTCGGAATATCTCGAAAATGATTTCACGGATTAGCTGCTCATTGGTGCACAGCGATGCGAACGAGCCAGGCTAGCCGTGCATAGCTAATATTATCAGGCTAATGAAGTTCGAAGAGACTATTGTGTAACCATATTTTTAACATTCTTTCTTTTTGCGAAAGAAGTCATAGGCTCCCCACCACAGACCAAGAGTCTTGTCCGATATTTCTTTTTGTGTGCCATTGCTCTAATTGGGTAGGCTGTTTGAGGAGGTCACAAATACGTGGCTACTTACATGGGTAATTTAAATACAATCCGGTATGGCTGAAATTTTGCTTCGGTCGATGTGGTCCAAAACCTGTCCAACATAATTCGCCTACGGCGACCACGATGATGACCTCCAGGGCCACCTTAAATTTTGCCCAGCCACCGCCGACATTTTACCTCGACTGATTTGGGCAAAAATTTGTCCAATTTAATATGACTATGGCGAACAATATGGTGACCTCCAAATGTGACCGGGCCCACCCTCAAATTTGGTCCACTCACCCCAGTAGATTGACCTCGGCCGATTTCGAACCAAAGTGAACGTACAACATAATTCGATTACGGAGAACACGATGGTGACCTCCAAATTTTGGTTCGGGTCGCACACGGTTTACCAACCCTCGAATGTTGATTTTGGCCAATTTGCACCAAAAGCAATCAATTCCTAATTGCATTGACCATCCTCGACACTATGGTTACTAATAAAGTTTGGCATGACCATTTCCAGAATTTGGCCCAGGCCACCTTCGAAGTTTCACCTTTACAATTGGTATCCAACCATTATCGACTGTGCCCGACAAGACGGCAACCATTAAACAGCCATAGCCATTTCCAAAATTTGGCCCGTGCTATAGCTAAAAAGACCGTGCTTTCGTACTACAGTCAGCTTATAAGAGATAATCCCTACCATATTTTTCCTTCTCCTCTAACCTATCAGCTCGTTCATTACAGAAAAAAACCGTCTAATCATGTAATGTTACACTTATTGTTTTCTATTTATTTCCCGCGTTTTACTCTGTACTGCCTTCCGCCTACCTTTATATGCTTCAGGACCGTCACTCGTTGCTTGTCGAGACTGGAAATGAGTGAGTCCGATGAGTCGAAATGAGTAAGCTCAAATGGGTCGTAAGCTGAAAGGAGTGAGTCCAGATGAGTCTGAATTCAGATGAGTCGTGAGTTGAAGTGAGTGAGCGCAGATAAGTCGTAAGTCAAAAATGAGTGAGTCGAGATGAGTGAGTTCAGGTGAGTCGTGAGTTGAAATGAGTGAGTCCATGATGAGTCTGAGTTCAGATGAGTCGTGAGTCGAAGTGAGTGAGTGCAGGTGAGTCGCGAGTCAAACATGAATGAGTCGAGATGAGAGTTCAAATGAGTCGTGAGTTGAAATGAGTGAGTGAGCCCAGATTAGTTATTAGTCTGAGTGAGTCGTCATCATGCGTGAGTTTGAGTTCATGAGTCTGAGTGAGCCCGAGTGAGTCGCCAGCTTGAGTGAGTTTGAGTTCATGAATGTGAGTGAGTCCGGGCCTTGTGAGTCTGAGAGAGTGAGCCCACAGATGGACCAAATTTTTTTGAGTAAGTCGGAGTGCAGCACACGTGAATTTGCTGACATATGGTAATGGTATGACCGATGTCGCCCACCGGATGGATGGATGGACAAAACTTTATTTAAGCAAAGGAGTTTGGGACTCGCCAAGACCAACACAATGCCCAAAACGGCTAAAGGTACGGTTACTGCGCAGTGTCGCCATCTCTGCTTGCTAAAGACAACCAGATCAATTTTTTGTATTGAATGTTTGCCGAGAGAGGCCGCTGGCTATGCTTTTGGGTAGAAAGCAAGATCGGATTCAAGATAACGAGGGAAATTGTTTAAAGGGAGACAACGCAGTGAACTACATTACATCAGTTATAGCCGAGTCTTTTAAAAGCGACGATAGGGTAATCTCCGCAAATCAGGAGGCAACACAAGGTAGCAGAATACAAAGCAGCTTAGAACTGACCAATCTAAACTGGAAAAAGGCAGAAAAAAATATTCCTAAAAGCACATCTACAGGAATAGATGGAATTCCGATCAAGCTGATTAATGAATTTGGTCCAAAAAGTAAGGAAACGTTGTTAAAAGCTCTGGAAACAGTCATAACGAATACGCAAATTCCGGACAGCTGGCGGCAGTGTAAAATGAATTTGATTTATACAGGGAAAGGAGAAAGGATGCACATAAAATCCTACAGGCCCATTGCCATAACATCTGTTATGCACAGGTTGGTCATGCAGGCGGTGAAATTAAAGGTGCAATCATGGGTAGAAAGTAACAAGATACTCGGAGAACTTCAGAACGGCTTTAGAATTGGTAGGCGCTTAGATGGTAGCCTGTTCGTGCTTACCCAATGCATCGAAATATCTAGAGTGGAAAATAGACCTTTGTATTTGGCCTTCCTGGACATAAACGGGGCGTACGACAACGTAAACAGGGAACTCCTGTGGAACATATTAAAAGAAGAAGGTATCGGTGATGAGATAATAGAGTTCCTACAGGAAATATACCGGGATAACACAGTAAAAATTACATGGGAAAGGATAAGAAGTACGGAAGATGTCAAAGTATGCAAAGGATTAAGACAAGGCTGTCCTCTATCACCGGTGCTGTTCATGCTTTATATAATAAACCTGGAACGGAGGATACAAGACTGTAACCTAGGTTTTAACCCGTCATATAGATTAGGTGGAAAGGCGGTAGAGCAGCGCCTCCCCGGTTTGATGTATTCAGACGATATTGTGCTGCTAGCTGAGAGTCTGGAAGAATTGCAAACTCTAGTTAAGTATTGCGGAGACGAAGGGGACGCTCTAGGCTTCAGTTTTAACGCAGTTAAGTCGGGTCTGATGATTCTCAGCTGCTCAGCTGTTCAGGGTCTTAAAATACAAGGCCATGAAATACCCAGAGTAGCAGAATACAAATATCTGGGGGTATGGGTAAACGAAGGATTGGCATACATTGGAAAGCATGAGCAATCACTTAAGGCCAAAGGACGAAGGAATGCCAGGACAATGAAGCATAGGGCATTGTGGGTATGCAACAGGTATGAGGTTTTGAGGGGTATTTGGAAAGGAATTATGGTGCCCGGACTTACTTTCGGAAATGCGGTTTTGTGCCTAAAATCAGAGGTACAGTCGACATTAGAAATAAATCAGAGAGCCGTTGGACGATTACCACTAGGTGCCCACGGCAAAACCACAAATGAGGCGGTACAGGCAGATATGGGCTGGGCATCTTTCGGAGTACGGGAAGCTCAGAGTAAAATATTATATGAGGAACGCCTGAGGAAATTGAACAGTAACAGATGGGCAGCTAAAGTATTTAAATACCTGTACTTAAAAAGCGTTGACTCACAATGGAGGAAAAGAACTAGGAAACTAACTAGTAAGTATGCTAGTCACAAGGACGGAGAAATAAAGGGCATTAAGCAACAGGCGAAAAACACAGAAGGTAAAAATTTGATAAATTCGATGGAAAGGAAACAGAGTGTGGATTTATACCGAAAGTGGAAAATGCAGATCAGGAAGAAAGCTTTCTTTGATAACTCAAGAGGCAGTGCCCTACTTTTTGAAGCTAGATCAGGGTGCCTTAGAACACGCAGCTACAAAAAGAAATTTAACAATGAAGATGACGCATGTGCTGTATGTGGTAACTCCAGTGAAACAATTGACCATATTATACTCGAATGTAATGGTATCCACCCGGAAGTTGATGCAGGCGCAGTAACTGTTCCTGAAGCTCTGGGGTTTAGAGATACCTGTGGCCGGGTGAATAAACCGGCGGTGGAAACTAGCAAAAAACGACTGGAAGATTGGTGGCTTAAAAGCAGAGAAGTGACATAATGTTAGTAATGTAGAAACAAAAATTTAATAAATAGAATGATGGTTTAGTTAATCAATTTAAATCAATAATTAAGATATAGGGACAAAAATGAGCATGATAGCTACTGCTACCACCCCGTTTCAAAGGGGACGCTCCTATATTCCATCCATCCATCCATCCATCCGGTAGTTTCTGGGATCTTTTTGAATCTTGTTTTTGTTGCCGACATGTTACTGGATCTCTGCGACATGTCGATTCCTTCTCATGGGTGGGCTTGCACGGTAAAGTATAACATTTCCTATACGCTGTCTCATTCCTTTAAAAAAGGCGCATAACTTCGGTCACCTGGGTATTTTTGTGTTCATGCAAGAGGAAAGAGGAAATATTCTGGTGAGAGAAAGAAAACGTTGTTATGCAAATATAGGCATATACCTTGACCTGACGAATATGGTGGGGTAGGAGCTAGAATATAGATGTTACCACATCTGCTAGTGGACGTGGAATTGTGCCTAGATATACCTAGCGCTTGACTTCTTTACGAACGTATGTGGGGTAAACTGCTGTTATGCCGTTCGCAGCTTCTAATGTACACGGTCGTCCACTTTTACCTTGAACACCGCTCTGCGTGGCCACCGCGGTGGCCTTGTGGTAGAGCATCCGCCTCGCATTCGGGAGGTACCGGGCTCGATCCCTGGTGCCGCCGGTTACCCACCGGTTTTTAAATGGGTACAAGCTTTCCCCCGGCCTGGTACTCGGCTCTTCTGGGCCAGCGCTCCGCGTGGCCGCGGAGCGCTGGCCACGCAGAGCGGTATTCAAGGTAGAAGTGGATGACCGTGTACATCATGGCACAAAAAAAAAAAAGCACACAAGACCGGCAAAAAGAAGCTGGCCGGTAGCGCCAAACAGGCACGTGTAAAGAGAAGCGAACAGTGGCAGCAAAAAAATTATGAAAATGCAGGAAGCCGGCCAGCAGAGGTAGGCAAGTAAATGCAAGCAAGAAATACATAATCAAGCCACGAAAGAACAAACTTATGTCGGCCGATGCATCAGAAGCACACAGGTCGATACGCAAGCACAAGTTTTCACCTAAATATACCAAGCAAACATATTATATTCACACTGAACCCTCTAATTATCCCTGTGTCCTAGATCTGGAGCAAAATTTCTGAATGTATCATCAGTATAATGTGGACTGATTTAAAAAGAAAATTAACCTAGATATAAATATTTAGTTTACGGGTACTTCTAATTTCGTTTGTGGGGTCTAACGTCCCAAAGCAACTCAGACTTCAGAAACGCCTCCGGAAATTTCGACCGCCAGGGGTCATTTAAAGTGCACTGGCATCGCAGGACGTACAGCACACGGGCGCCTTGATTTTCTGCCTGCATCGAAAAGCGGCCACTGCGGCCGAGATTCAATCCCGCATCCTTGGGCACAGAAGTAAAGAGCCCTAACCACTGCACCACCGCAGCTGCTGCAGTACTTCTATTCCATTTTTTTTTTAGTTACTTCCAATATACATGCTTAAAACGCGAAAAAATCATTTGCGAACACATCTTGCATGTCAGAATAGTGAGCGCTGTCGTGAGCTAGATGAGAGCGAAAAAATTGCAAGGGACTTTAGCGACTAAAGTAGCGAAAGGCGAAAGCCTGAGTGCCGCATTCGTATACGCAACTGGCACTAATTAGTAATTAATCAGTTATGTGATTAGTCATGAGTTACGTAATTCAGTAATTGGCCATTAAGTAGGTAATAATTAGTTGACAATATTTAGTACTTACTGATTTACTTAACTGGTCATCAATAAGTAATTAATTAGTAATTGCTCATTGATTGGTACATGGCTATGTAAGACACGCATTCGCATATACTGTGGTGGTGCTCTGTGATTGGTCGAGACCTTTATGACGTCATCCCGCCTCAGCCAATCAAAGCCGCAGCAATAAGCGGGACACATTTTGTCCACGATAGCATGAGCCATTAAAGGCTTTCGCCTTAAAACATTGCCGCCGCTTAGTTCAGCTAAGCCCATTTATGCAAGCGAAAGCGTTATGATTGGTTATCCAGAGCTGCAGTAAGGTAGAAAGTTCAGCCAATTGGCACAGACACAGGATTGAACTAACGCACAGCGCTACAGACGACAAAGACTAAACACGTAATGGACAGGACAAGCGCAAACTCACTACTAAGTTTATTTGAACAAACAGATAAAATATATACAGAACAACCAGTAAAGCACTAACAGACGCATCTGCGCGAAAACTGCAAGAAAGTAAAAAGAAAACAGCATTACATTTCATGTTTTATCGAGATATAAAAAATCTGTCTGAAGGGAGATAAGCTGAGTGATGCCATATCAACTTTTTTTTTTTTTTTTTTTTTTTTTTTTTGTCGAAAGCAACCCTATGCCAGCCAGCTCGGCTCGTCGCGTATGCTCGTATGTCGTAGCCGCAAATGGCAGGAGCTGCCAGCTTGGGTCTCTCGTTTCAAATGGGATGGTTATGTCAGAATCAGCCTGCCAGCACCCTGGTATTCGCGTTACCTTTTCCACCACCGCCTAAAACACCGGTGGACTTTGATGCGCTCAACAGAACGCTGGTCGTGTTCGGTGCAACGCTCGGTCACCCGCCTCCAATGCTTTTCGCTCCACACTCGTATGTCGTAGCCACAAATGGCAGGCACAACGAAACCCTCAGGAGACAGCGTGCAGAAGAAACGCATGAAGAGCGCACTGCACCTCTCAAGAAAAGAAGGAAGAGGGCTTTGGAGACGTCGCAGGTGGTAGGCGCGCAGACTTTGCGCAAAGAGTGGGCGAGCACGAGTCGGCCACGCTAGAGTTTCACCGCCGCTTCACGAGCAACCCCTTTGGAACTGTGTGTTCTGTGTGCGACCGCCTGTGGCATAAAAATGATCTAACTCCGGTGAGAGAACTTATGCATCCGACTCTTCGTTTGGCCACAAGCGTATAGCCATGCAGCCGTTGCTTTCGCAATTCAACTAGGGTTAACCAGAGCTTAACCACAACCAACTTTTTTTCTCATATAGTAGGCCTCCTTAACATCTCGTGTTAACCGATCTCGATGACGGAAAAAAAAATGTTTATTTGTGAAAACAGCGGGTAGCTGCCTTGTTTATTTTCTTTTATTGCGAAAGCAATACTACGACAGCCAATCCGAGACCTCGGGTGGCCGCAGCTACCCCGTGAAGAGGCGTAGCTACGGTCTCCTCATAAAAAAAAAAAAAAAAAAAATTAGTTGTGGTTTAGCTCTAGGTAACCCTAGTTGAATTGCGAAAGGCACGTGTGGAAACTTCTTTTGCCTGCTACATTATTCCCCTATGAAGTCCTATCAATATAAGGTGCTACATTATTGGGGACACTTGAGCTCATCATTTTAGGGTATGACGCGAGAGCGTCCAGCCCACATATAAAGTCACGCTTCAACCAAGCCGTATGAACGTGCCTTCGTGTCGTAGGGGTAACGAGAAAGCAAACGGTTCTGGCAGGCTGATTCTGATATCACCCACCCCTATAAGAGGAGCGACCCGAGTTAGCAGCTCCTGCCCGTGGCATAGGAGTAACATGAATTCAAATGTCATGGCAGGGTAATTTTTCTTTTTATGAGGAGACCGCAGCTACGTCTCTTCACGGCTTAGCTGCGGCCACCCGAGGTCTCGCTTTGGCTGTCGTAGTACTGCTTTCATTAAGAGATTAAGAACATCGTTGGCAACGTTTTCAGTGGTGACCCCTCCCTTCCTAGCATTGTCGCTAACATTTTTTTGGTACGTCGATGATTACTTGGCGTTTGTAGGAGAGGCCACCACTGAAGACGTTGCCAATGATGTTCTTAATGTCTTTAAGGAATGCGGGTTCGGTCTCCAATTCACATATGAGCTAACTAAGAAAAATACGTTGCAGTTTCTGGATATTAAGTTGATGTTTGAAAGCTCGCAGGCTTGTTGGCCCTACCAGCCGAAGTCGCAAAAAGCTCCGTTACTGTTTACATAGGGGTAGCGTAAAATTGTAAAAAAAAAATGATATAGTAATGGCATGCCTTCGAGAGGCAATAATGATGTCTTGCTGCCACTCAGTTGATCGTAGTACCGCTCAACAGGTTAAAAAAGAGGTTTCAGCTGGGTATTCCATGTCGTTGATAGCTATACAGTTTCTCAAAAGTTAATGACGTATGTGAAATCTAACTTGAAAGCAGCTCAACATAACAATTCATGTGATATGAAGAAGGTTTCTCTTCTTCCCTTATTAACTGTCTCATAACATAAGGAACGCGGCCCTCGTTATGGGATTAGAGTGGTTTTTTCTGCTCCCTTAAAAGCAGTCAGATTCTCCCCTCGTGTCCAGAGAAAAATTGATTTGTCACAAAATATTTGTCTTATTTTACATTTTGTATTATTAATCACAGATCGCAGTATGTTTCCTGCGTGTGTGAAGTTGTGTATGAGTTCCCTTTTCTTGCGTTAAGGTGTACAGTCTTTGTCAAAAATTTAGAGCCCAGGGGTTCTGCTTCTAATCAATACCTTATGGCTCATAATGTATTCCCAGGTTTCCAAACTTGCTGAATCCAAGATGCTTTTCGTCCTACCCTCTTCAATGGCTAGGACTTCCACGATTGTTAAAGAAGCCATGATATTCGGTGTAAAAGCAAACCATCTGGGCTCTAATCGTTTGATAAAGAGGATGTACGTTAGTCAGGCGAGCAGTTGTATAAATGTGCGTCAGAAGGAACATTAGGGGGCCTTATCAGCCGACTCTTATTCGCGCGCGTGGCTGTACATTGCAGGAAATGCAAAGAAAGAAAGCTGGTTGTGGTTTCGCTCTGGTTAACCCTATAGTTGAATTGCGAAAGTAATGGCTTCATGGTTACGCCTGTGGTTGTAGCTCGTGGTTAAGCGTTTGGTTTAGCTCTATTGTCTAGAAAACACAAACTGCTCAGGTAACGACTAGGCTTTTATTCTTTGTACCAATGATGACGCTGCGATGGTCAGTGAAGTAGTGGGACTTGGTTTCCACTCTGCTGATGACGTTTTCTGTATCTACCAAGGCTGTGTGTAAAGCCAAATCTAAACTGCTTCCCCAATGTGTGGAGGTTTGAGGTTGGTGCTGGATCAACTCGAGTAGAAACCACTCCTCTGCACTCGAAACGAAGGCGGACTTGTCTTTATTAAAGTCCCCCGTCAGGACAACCAACTCCTTTTCAGTTCGGCTAGGCATTCCGGTAGCCACAAAGTCCAACGCTGTTTCAACGCTTCAAGAAGAAGAAGAAGCGAACGCCGCCGACTTTGCGCGACGCACTTGCGACGAAGGGCGGCTCCGGCTCCTCGCGCCACACCTGAGGTCTTCATTCGGCGTCCACATGGTGAAACTCGTTCGACTAGGCCACTCAAGCTTTCGCTTCAAAACAGCACGACAGACAAGAGTAGCCTACAATTTGAAAGATTAAGGACCTACTTTTCATAAAACGATTTAAAACTTCGCATCGCAGCTTTGGTCAGCTTGAGCTCGTTCCTAGCAACAATTTCAATTGTTAACGCATTTTTCGTATCTTTTATGTTCTTAAATGTGCAATTCCTAATCTTTAGACCAGCGCGCATTTCTTTATCCTTCTTTTTCGTCAGATGGAGAACTGGACTATCAAAAATTGGTTGCACTAAAAGCACTGACAGCAAACCTGTAGAAGTCGAAGATGGCAGTGCGTTTACCTATGTTAACACCAAATGTACCTGTCTCGATACTGAATGCGAAGTGTGGGGATTTTGCAACTTTATGAAACGAATTTGTTTTGTTTTTTTTTTTTTCATACTTCCTGATTTAGAAGTAATGAGGAGGTACCGTAGCTATTCAGAAGATCTGTTACAACTTTACTCAGCAGGCAGCAAGCATCTTGTAAGTAGTCGCACCAGTGGTGCAGCTTTTACAGTGTTTCGATCTGGTTACATTACATGCACACATTTTGGCTCTTCAGAAGAGCGAGTTTAGCCAGACATGTCGCCTGTTGTACACAACACTATGTTATCAAGACCCACGACTTTGAAGTAGATCTGAATATAAGGGCCACGTCATTTCACTTGGAAAGTATGACAATACTTTCGGGTGTTTACCTAGCTACTTACCATCAGCATGGTAAAACAGAGAATAGAGTTGCTCATTGCCCGTAACGGAGGTGTACCTTGGGTATATTTAAGCTGCCTGGGTATTTCTTTAATCGTTCTGAAAAACTCTGAAAAGCAAAGTTCTCAACAATGGTCTATTTTCACCGACGCAAAAGCAGCATTTCAGGGTTTAGAAAAGGCTCTTCGTCTTGGCTCCCACGAGCCACTGGTAGCGGAAATGCGTCGGTTACATTAATCCGCGCCACCAATAAAGGGCGCGACATTATTTATCGGTGTTTCCCTGGAAACGGTGGCATCAGTGGCAATGGCCGCGCAGACGAGTAAGCGCGAACAGCCCACCAGGAGGGCGTTTGTATGTCGACCCCCTTTTCAAGGGCAGACGCATCGAGTATATTTCAAGCACTGGCGTGGAAGGTCACGATTGCCTCGTGGAATTCCGGCCAGTTCTCCAATGGACGTCTCTTATCCCTGAGCTCCGACCTGAAGCTGTGACTTCCACCCGGCCTCCTAAGACACGAAGAAACTTTGCTCTGTCACTTTTGGATTGGTGTTACATTCACAAACCATTACTGTTATGTTAATGACATGATATGTTATGTTGATGGCTTGCGTGAGACATCGTTAACAGTGAGGAAATCATTTCACATATTTTGTGAGTGTCTCGAATACAGGGCCGAAAGGCGATCTCCATTCCTTGCACTTTATAATCTAGATCCACGCTGGCTGACGATAAAAAGATTATCGGACAATGGCAGCGGCGACAATCTGCGATGAAGGCCTGCCAGGCGCTCACCCATTTCCTAAGAGCATCGGGTCTACACGACTAGCTGGGACTTTACAAGGCGTATTTAGCCTAGGGACTTCTATTGCCCTTTTACTTCCTTTTTTTCGTCTCTTTTATATCCCTTCACCTCTTTTTCCTGAGTGCAGGGCATGCCAAACCGACTTCTTTAGCCAGTTCATTATGAGGATGTCCCCTGACATAATGGCACATACCCACAGTGGGGATTTACTAAGGGGCATTACAGATACAAAAGACTCATGGAGAAGTATTTTGATAATTAAAAGTCTGAAACTAACCTCCCTGTCGTTCCTACTTCTTCTTCTTCTCCTCTGCTCCTGCTTTCTCCTCAAAAGTACAAAAACAACAATAATTGCAAAGTGGCAGTATTTGCAATGATTGATGACCTAGACAGGAAAAGTAGAAAGGTAGGCTTGAAAATCAGTATGCAGAAGACTAAGGTAATGTTCAACAGCCTTGGGAAGGAACAGCAGTTTACATTAGGTAGCGAAGTACTGGAAGTAGTAGGCGAATAAGTCTACTTAGGACAGGTAGTAACCGCAGATCCGGACCATGAAAAGGAAATAACAAGAAGAATAAGATTGGGATGGAGTGCATTTGGCAAGCACTCGCAGATTATGACTAGCAGCTTACCGGTATCGCTCAAGAGGAAAGTATACAACAGTTGCATCTTACCTGTACTCACCTATGGGGCTGAAACGTGGAGGCTAACCAAGAGGGTTCTACTTAAGCTGAGGACCACTCAGAGGGCTATGAAACTAAAAATGGTAGGGGTAACATTAGAAGATAGGAAGCGTGCAGAGTGGTTAAGAGAAATAACTCAAGTTACTGACATTCTAGTGAAAATTAAGAAGAAATGGGCATGGGCAGGACATGTAGTGCGAGGAGAGGATAACCGATGGTCGCTTAGAGTAACAAACTGGATTCCAAGGGAAGGAAAGCGTAGCAGGGGGCGGCAGAAAGTTAGGTGGGCGGATGCGGTTAAGAAGTTCGCAGGGGTCAAGTGAATGCAGCAAGCACAGAACCTGGTTAAGTGGAGAAAAATTGGAGAAGCCTTCGCCCTGCAGTGGGTATAGTCAGGCTGATAATGATGATGATTATGAGTGTTTGCACACTGAAGGAGTAAGATGAACTTCTGCCTTGTTTTCTTTTAATGTGATGGTTTGCATAAATTAATGGATCGATATGTAAGTGCGCTACAAGTCGTCCCAATGAACTTTAAGGCTCTGTGAGAGGCAACCGCCGGTAACACAGGAAAAGGGGATCTGGTCACAGGAATTGTTTCTCTAGAGACGATAACTTCAACTGAGCACTACTCTTACAGCATAGGTGAGCCTATCTTCACCTGCACTAGTGTCATCTCGAGCCACTGGCTGATAGCAGATATCAGAATAACATATTGTGGTGCTAGTTGGTGCACGTTACCGAGTAACAGCGTCGCAGCAACAACAGCACAAAGAGGGAGACAGAACACAGGTGCGCACTACCAGCTTTTAATGCGGACAAATGGAGCCAAACATTTTCCTTCACACGTGAGCTCATGAACCTCAGAAACCTCGCAGATCGCTTCTATTACCTGGGGATAAAGGTAATCAACATTGAAATATTCGCCTTCCAAAAGTAAAAAATTATCAAACATTTTAGCCAAACCAGTGCCCAACTAATGCAGTAACTAATGAAACATACTAATGAAAGAAACTAATGAAACAAACTATAATGAAACAAATTAAGGAAACAAACACACGCAGCAAAAACAGAGTCCCGAACTGAGACCGAACACAAAACCCCGCTACTTAAACACAAAGAGAAACAAACATGCCATCATACGTCCGTTTTAACAATCCATAAAACGCTTCAAGAAAAGAAATATATAAGAATGACATGAGAGACTTCGCTGACATATTTAGTGGCTTTCGTGATCAAAATAAATAGAAAGGTAGTAAATGTGTCAATGCCTCTCTGGCCATCGCAGAAATGAGCTTTCTTGAAGCCTTTTTATGAGCTCTTGCGAGGTGTGTGCGGTAGCTTCGTTTGTTTTGCTTTTTATTTAAGTGGGGGAATTGTGATTGTTTTGGTCTCATTGTGTGACTCTACTTTTCCCGCATGTGTTTAACTCTGATTTGGTTTCATTGGTTGGAAACTACTTTGGATAAGATGCTTTCTGATTTTTATTCTTGGAAATATATTTTTTTTTTTATTTTAGTTAGCCTTATCCGGAGATAATAGAAAGGTTTTCCGAGATAGCTGTGAGTCATGTGCTAAAGTGTGAAGGGAGGGAAAAGTTTGGATCCTTGTGTTTGTATTAACAGTTGGTAGTGTGCACTTCTGTTGTACCTCTCCGTTTGTACTATCGTCGTTGAGGCGCTAACCCTAGGTAGCAGATATCAGCGTCAGCTGTAAATGACGCTTCTTGGAAACTTTTCTGCCTGATAAAAAGATAGAGCACTGCCTCTCTTTTCATGCCTGCTTATGTACTATAATGTTCAGTTGTATAATTCATCAAAAGGATTTCAAATTGGGCTAGTTGGTGATTAACATGTTCAAACAGCCTTACGTTTTTGAAAAAACTTAGACACAGGAGACGACACGAGACACTGGAGCGCAAACTATCAGCTGAAATTTTGGTTGGTTGGTTGGTTTGTGGGGTTTAACGTCCCAAAGCGACTCAGGCTATGAGAGACGCCGTAGTGGAGGACTCCGGAAATTTCGACCACCTGGGGTTCTTTAACGTGCACTGAAATTTTATTACAGTCTGCACACACATATAAGGTTCAGACATAAACACATCCAAAAACCATCAAGTCAGCAATGTTGATATTGTATCTGTGGGTAAACGTGTTACATCTGACACAAAAGATCATTTTTCTCTTTTTTTTTATTTTTCTGAGGATTACTGCTGCTGTCTAGATAGCGTCACCTAGGGTCGCTTACACATGTCCCTTCTTTTCCTGATTGACGCAGAAAGCCTTCCACAGCTGCCTGCTTAGCCTGTCTCAGTGAGGAGTAAATAAGAATCAAAGGTAAATGAAAAGCGCAGGCCTGTAGCAGAGGCGTTTTGTGGCTTTAGGCTAAAAACAAGGTTTGTCGAGTGCTGCGAAAGAGTAGTTTATAAAATTACGCTCTCATGCGGTCGAGCATATGTGGGGCAAACGAGCAGATGCCTCAACGAAAGGATTATAGAACAGAGGCATAACTGTAGCGAGATTAACACAACTGGAAATCTGGCGCCGCACTGAGCTAGATGCAAAGATTACATATACACTGAGCAAACTTTGCGATTATTTACTAAAACAGGTTCGGCAAGAAAATTTGTCTTAATAACTTTCTTTAAAGTAAAAATTGCGTAGAATTATTGAGTAAAAAGTAATGCATGAAAAAAATTTTAGTGTGCAAGCAGCAGGGCTAAAAAGTTGCAATTTCTTGAAACGGCAAAAATGGTGTTTTCAACCTCTGTTAATAATCTTTTTTTTTTTTTCTTTTCTGGAAAACTGCTGCATATCTTGCAAAACTAAGGTTCATTGCTTTCTGTCGAGACATTTTCCCATCACACAAAACTTTGATCCAAAAAATGGTCATGGCACCTCGATTACCGTTCTTATCTGAACACACCCATATATATATATATATATATATATATATATATATACTTTGAAACAAACATCCCCGCGGGCTATACAACGGAAACTGTGGCACATGAAATAACTCTGCAAATCACATCAAATATGACAATGGAAGGCACAGGAGAGCTACGCTTGAGTAAGCACCGCTGTGTTACAGTAGATGCAACTCGAGCGTAAACTGCTCCTGAGCTGCTCCGATTCTCACTTCCCTGAGCGGAAGTTCCCTGTTCATCTCTCTCTCCTTTCATTTTTTGCGCATAGTTGAAAGTGTTTCACGGCCATCCTCGTAAACCTGACCAGTTCACATTTTGAGTCTGACGCCATCTGGCAGATAGCAACAAAAAAGAAAGGTACCCGAAGTACATATGCTGGTTATAAGAGGTCGGGGACATGGGAGGCGGCAGTAGCTTCGAAAAGACACAATTTTAATTTCGACCGGTTTCGGCTGTATTGCCGGAGCGATCGTCGCGCTGAGTGCACGACACCGCAGCGCAGGAAAGGAAATGGAAACGAAAGCTGGTAGTCAAAAAACGAAAGTAGAGAAGAGTTGTCAGTGGCACTACCTATCGGCTTTCCGGGGAGGCTGTTTTAATGCTGCGAGGGCGAAGCGCGCCTTCGGGTGCGAGGAGGCGCAGAAGAGGGGTGCGCAGTCAGTCGCGAGCCCCGTAAACAGAAACAGACAGGCCTGCAAGACCGACTCCGCCGAAGGCCGCAGTTCGTCCCGCCGCATCTGTTCGCTCACTCCGGAAGATGGCGCGAGTCCAGCACGGTGAACGTCTGTCGGCTGCTGCCGCTGGGTTCTCGTTATCGAATGCCTCCTGTTGCTCTCAGCGCCGCTGAGTGACTTCCCTCCCCGCTGGACCGATTTCTGATGCGGAACAACGAAGCCCGGAGGGGGAGCGGCGCGCGCGCACGAGCGATCATCTGCCCCCACGGGGTGTCAGACAACGGGATACTGCATCGGCTGCCCCTCACCCCCTGACATCAGTGGACCGTCAGGCACCGGCGCTTGCTTATCTGCACGAGCCGAGCAGCACCGGCAGTCCGTTAGCCATGCACCACTGCTGCCAGCGCTCTCGACTCGTACTGACGTCAAAGTTGCCTCGGGGAATCGGTGTCTGCGAGCTGGCTTACCATGCGCGGAGTTGGAAGCTCTTTCTATAGTTGATGTCAAATTCTTTTCGTGCACGATCAGCATCCGCCGGCCTATTTATTTTTCCTGTTGCGTCTGACTGAACTGCACGTGTTTTTCTCTGGCATCGACGGTCTTTCCGGAATGTCAAGAGTAAGAAAACTTCAGATGTCAACGAAGGCTTCAGTTCTGCTCCTCATCGCCGTTACCGTCACGTCAGTGGTGAGTTTCCTTTCTGTAGAAACTCTTGCACACTTCTTTCAGATATTAATTTCATGCCTCTTGGAAGCGGTTTGTACACACCTTGAGATATAATATTGGAAGACAGAACATTTCTCTCTTCCATTCACCTGTGTACTGTTTTCTCCAAAAGCAACTATTCAGCAGGGTTCAGCACCCTTGAAGCTCCAAATCCATGTACGGTAAAGACAATCATTGCTCTCCCCTTTCGAGATCTTTTGGCCCCTAGTGGTGCCTTAAGGCCTCCACATACTCAGTCGTGAAGTTAACATTTTTCCCTAGTCGAGTCTACATTTAACTGTGGTGCCAGTAAGAAGCACATGTTAAATATGTCACCGCATTGATGATGTCATCGTTTAAATCATCGCGGACACCCCGACTATGTTCTTGGCTCTCGACTAAGAGTTAATCCCATTCCGGATCACTTCTCCTGATATATCCGTACGTCGTCTACAAATATTCTTCTAGAAGTACGTACGTCTTCGCAGTCATTTCAAACAGGGTTATTCCACCTTCTCCTTCAAAACTCAAAGTTACTGGTCGGAGTTACCATCTTTTTGACTCAAAACTTGAAAACCCTGTACAATGGCAGTCCCAACATGGGCTCGGCTCCATTGGTGTTTTGGTCCTTAAGCACCAACATAGTATTTAAACTCTTTAGTTCTGGTCTTCTAGTAAGCTTTTATTTCGTCCAGAGATATTTGGGCGTATATCACTCGGCACGCATCCTTTCGGCTGACAGCGATGCTCAGTAAGGACTACTGCAGCTTTACGGAACCAATAACTATTGTGCCCTGCTTACGTATGTTGTGAAAACAATGCCCCCAAAAGGGAATTGACAGAATGATTCTGACTCAACCTTGACAACCTGAAAATTTTTAAAATGTATGCAACGCAATAAAGCTCGAAGATTTTGTGTGATAATATATGTCATTTATTTCTTTGCGTCATAAAAAATAGAACTGCATTTGAACGTAGAACTTGTCGACTAAACAGAGCGCGAAGCGCAACGGCAAAAGCGGAGATGAGGAACGCGGGTCGCCCAGCATTCTCTCGTCTTCGTGCTTCTCTTGTTGCTCTGCGCTGTGCACTTAGTCTATATATTGGAAAATAACCGGATCGCCAACTCCCATCGGTTAGTTAGTGCTTATTTAAAGAGCGCTTCACCTCTTCCTCTACTTGAGACGCAAGCATTATCGAAGGCAACAGCATATAACATTTCCCGCTGGTAGTGGCGGTGGTGAAAAGCATTTAATGCCCATGTTCCAACTGCATGTTTTCCCCTCTGTTTTTTTTTCCTCGGATATATCTTACTGTAGCGACTAGACTATAATTAAAAATTGAAAATGCCTACCTACTATTCTTCTAGCCAGCGTTGGGGCTACAGTAGTGCCGCTTAAGGTAATCCAGACTTCGCAGAGTGCTGTCATTTACAGCTTACAGTAATATTACTTCGTTAACGGTGTCCCATGACTTAAAACATGGGTGATCAAGTAGATCTAACTGCTCCTCGCTAATGAAACATTTTTTTTTTTTTTTTGCGATCGGATATAGATTTCGTTTTTCTTTTTTTTAATCTTGATGTGTGTAGCTGATGGACTGATGTATTAGCGCCTGGTAACGTGTTATGACGTATTAAAATTTTACGGCTGACTCAACAGACAGTACGTAGGTCGAAAGTCTGAACGTATGTTTATGTTTCATCAACCGAAATTCTTGTCTGCAGATTTTTCATTAAAAAACAACAGTCTCATGTGAGGACTATCAGAGTATATGCTTTTAACCATTCACAGGCTAAATCCGGGCAGTGAAAGCTTATTGTCCTAAGAAAGCGAAAACAATCCTCTGGCTTCTTGCATCCTTCCCTAATGGCGCTTCCCTCTGGTCATCCTATAATTAACGGTTCTAATTAACAAATTGTGCACTAAAGATACAATGGCATTTCCTGTAAAGAATTAAGACATGCGCCAAACGTGTATAGGTATACCACATGATTGATATCTTGAGAACTATGTAGGAAAACGAACGCTATTGCAAGTTACCCGCTTTTATACATGCTTCTCACAAGAACGCGTTAGAAAGTGTCTGTAACAGAGTTAAAAATAAGTCAGCCCTCTCCACCATCCCGAATTCAGGGCACTTATCAACTGCTTACACAGCATCACTGCAAGTGGGGTGTTAATTTTCTGCCAATTTTAATAAATTAGCAAATGCCAATCAATTAATTTGCGGAGCTTACAACATGCTCATCAAACCAGCGCGGTGATTGCTGATAGGTGAATTCTGCAGCACTGAGTAAAATTCGGGCTTAACCTGATTGGCTGTTTGGAACTAGTCGATTTAGTTTTTTCAGGGCGTGACTAAATCCTGTCCAGCAAAACATTGCTTTATATAAGCTTAGCGTTAGCCCCGGCGCTTTCTAGCATGTACCGTTCCTTTTCCTTCTTTGGCGCTTTTTCTAAATCGGTGCATACCATACGTAAACGAACACAACCACCGAGATCGACGAGACCCCAACAACGCGCCCCCATCCTGAACACACATGCACAGTAACGCTCTATTTTTCCTGTTCGCCTCCCGGAGAGGCCTACTTGGCCCCTCGATGCGAAACTGACGGATATCGAACTTCGCTTCGTTTCAGTTCAGCAATCGCGTTCTTCTCATCGGTCAAGTATCTCTCTCTCTCTTGGTCATGACGATGAGGCTCCATTAGCCTCATCGTCAACTGAGCCAACAGAGGTATTACTTCCATTGCGTGATGCCCCTCTCGACTCCACCATAGTTCCGCTTGCTCCGGGAAGCGGACCTCGGTTGACCTCATCTTCCCGCTCACTTCGAGACAAGCGGGGCGTTAAACTCTCGATCAATCAACAACGCTGTCAACGCGGTCTCGAAACGTCTATTCCCCCACCGTTCTCTCCTGTTCAGCTCCCCCCTCCCCCCCCAGATACGAAGCGCGAGCTCGCGGTAAAAGCTGCCCCCGATTTCGCCCCAAGCCAACGACGAAACCTCGCCCTTTCCCTGGCCCCTAGCGTATCACCCTGGCCAACAAACGCACTCGTAATCTCAGACATGAAGTAGCCTGGAGAATCGGCGGCAAATAAGCCGGCATAGCCGTCCACGTCGCCTTGGCTGCAACCCCTCAGCCGGATGCAAAATGGATGCTCGTTTTTCGCTCTTCCTTGTCTTATCCTTATCTCGCTCGCTTTGCACATCCTTTCGCGTTCAAGCACGTTTCCTGGAGTCCCCACTGAAGTTTGCTGACCCTCAGGTGAAGATGCTAGTAACAAAACAGAGCGAAAACAGGGAAGCCGTCTCTTCGGGGAGAATATAGCGCTCGAGCAATGGACGGCCTGCTGCTTCTGTACCTTCGTGTGCGTCTTCCGAGATTAGATAGCGTATGCAGCTCGGTAAACGCGCTCCTTTTCATTCAGGTCCATGTGAAGTGGCAGCTGTGACGCACTGCCTCGGTTAGCCGTGTCATTTTCCAGCGGGTCCCGCATATGTGTACCACTGTAGCCGCGCAAGAAAACGCTTCCTTGTGCGCCATTTCGGGAGTCTTAGTGAAAACTTCACCCGTTTACTCATTTTATTGTCTATCAGTATGGGTATAATATTAATACTAAAGGAGATCTTGTTTACACCTTAATTCTTTGTTTACCAATCAAACCTTCTGATTAGACTGGTGTGTGCATTTGTCAAACTACATACATAGACATTTACTAGGTTTGCACTTTCTCAAGGAGATCTTCAGGCCGCATTAAGGTGTACATACAGACCTTATGACGCACTTATACCGTGTGTTTATTTTTGTGCACTTTAATTCAATATTTTTTCATCCATTGATATAATCTCCATGTAACAACCCCCCTCGTGGTTCGCTTGCAGTGATTCGCATGCATATAGGTCAGTGGTATGCGCCAGAACAGGCGCAATTATGGAAATACTCCAACGATGTCGATAAATATAGTAGTGAGCAACCTGTCAATGCGTATAGGTGGCAGTACCTTCTTGCCAGTTCGCCTTATTTCATCTTTATATATAGCTTAGATTAGTTTAGTTTAGGGGGTTTAGCGTACGTTCCAAAGCGACTCTGGCTATTAGGGACAGCGTAGTGAAAGGCTCCGGAAACTTCGATCACCTGGGGTTCTTTACGTACACTGACATCGCACAGTGCACGGGCGAGTTGGTTTTCACCTCCATCGAAAAGCGGCCGCGGCGACCGGGACTTGATCCCGCGTCCTTAGGTTCAGCCACCGAGCGCCGTAACCATTGAGCTACAGCCGAGGCGCTTTCGATAATATCTATTTAGTCATAAAGAAATTATTTGACGATGCGCATATGCAAAGCAACCATTATTTCTGCTATGCCTCGCTGGCCATCCTGATACCCCTTTGTTGGGATACGTATACGTGGGTACCCTCACTCATGTTTTGATTTAATTTCTTTTTGGCCTCGCAAAGGCATTTAGGAACACGGGGATCTACGCGTATTAGGCTACAGCCTGACGTTGCGCAAGGCCTCGTCTTTGGAGAAATGCTGTTGCACGCAGAAAGTAAGCCACACGAAAAGACGCGAGCCTTGCAGCGCCAGCACAGCAGGCAGTGTCGAGGTTTCACTTTCTAAAGTGCCCTACAAGACAACGCTGGGCGAGCGGGGTAACTTCCGCGCAGCATTCATTGCAACGTGAGCTTTGGACAAGGTTACTCTTGCGGCACGGTGCCGCAAGTGTGACCATGCCAGTGTGTGGTGCTCTGCTGGTCTCTAAAGCTTAACTGATGATCGCGTAAATTATAAAATTCGAGCAGTGTTAATATACACCACATATCATAATACACGTATCAGATAGCCACGGTTCTAAGTTTTTCATCTTGTTCCCTGTATGGAAGTTGGATAAATATCAGATTAAGGGTCACCAAACATTCTTTCTAATGTGCAGTGATAGTAGCACTGTTGACTATGTAGGCGTATATGAAATGCATGGAGCTAAAGCTATAGCCGCAACATCCCAAAGCTCACATATCAATAGGACGCACTATTGATGACGAAGACAGCCCTCTGCGTTTTAAGTCTTGTTCTCCAACAAAACCCTTCATTAGACCGCCTGCGCAGTTTTTAATTTTCGCTCAAGCCAAACTGCCAGATACGTAAAACAAGGGGAAGGTAAGACAAAGAAATTGGGTGCACAGCACTTTTGAGTACCTCTGCAGCCTTGCCATGCCGCAAGTGTGCCCCTGCTCACATCGCACGTTGCGAGGAATTGTGCGCGGAAGTTACCATGCTCGCCAGGTGTTCCATTGTAGGGCATTATATAACGTGAAACCTGAAAACTGCCTGCCGTTCTGGAGCTGTAAGGCTCGCGTATTTGCGTGTGGCTGACCTTGCACGCGCAACAGCATTCCTCTGAAGCCGAGGCCCTGCGCAACTCCAGGCTCTAGCATTCTACGAGTACATCCGCGTGTTCCTAAATGCCCTTGCGAGAACGGAAGTGTTCTCCCTGTGACGAGGACACCTTATAAACTCGCGCAAGCCAGTTCGCATCGTTTTTTGTTCTCACAAAAGCAGCGACAGAGAGGATGTCTTTCGCACGTGAGCTTGCCTTGGAATGCACACTGTGTCGTCCTGCCTAGAGTGCTTTCCTTTTCTTCGTCTGATTTTTATCGGACGCTGTACCGGCCCTTCACAATAACTGTCCTTGGGCGGCTGCCAGGCTAAAGAAAGTGTTACTGCCGCTGTAGGCAAAGTGCAGAAAAACATCGCCGAGCCTTATCTTCGGCCTCCTGCCGCGTCACAGGGAGCTCCGTAGTGCCCGTGCAGTGCTCTACATTGCACCTCGTGCACTATCGAATGTGCGGCGAATAGACAGCCACTTGTGCGCCGTCAACGGCAGTATTAGCGACGTCCGCTTTATCGTCTCGCTATATTCCAGTGTCAGGCAGGTCGGTCGTTACCGCGGGTCGCGAAGATGTCAGGTCACGCTGGCGTGCAGCCCTTTTACTACCCCGTGGCTTGCGCCGTCCCTTTCTGTCACGCGCAAGAACACCGACGTTACAGAACTATACGCATGCAGTTATGAATAAAAGCGAACTCATTGAAAATCCTAAGAGCTTTAAGGGTTGCCTCTGAATGATAGCAGCGAAGAAGAGTGCGCGAGAGGCCATGAAGTGCTAAGAAACCAGAGAAAGGGCAGTTTCAAACAAGCCGGAAGCAATGAGGCCTTGATGCAGACACAGCATGATGTCAATAAGCAACCATGGTGAGAACCACTGAAAGCCTTCAAACTGCGGTTATTCATTTCACGTGAAGAGCTGAAAGCGATGTGAAAAAAGGAGGGCGGCGGGGGGGTAGTGAGTTTTAATGAAAGCTGCAAAATGGGTGGACTTTCTCTTTGGTGCCACTAGAAGTTAAAGTTTAATTTAAGTAGTCAACGACTCGAACTCTAGGCGTATCAATAACGTGTAGTCTTAATCAAAAGTCTGAAAGCCATATGATCTCAAGGTGGTTTTGGGCATAAATGCTCCCATGACGGCTAAAGTTCGCGCCTTAAACGAAAATTCATTGGCGCAAATACTTCTGACAAGACTGTATATGGTGCGGCAACAGATATGCCACTATATAACTATTAAAGAGACGCACATCAAGTTAGGGATAGTACATGAATGTTCATAAAACTAGGAGTGCCATTGATGGAAAGCTGCTTGATGGGTCAAAGCTTATGAGGCCCGTGGTAGTACCGCTAAAAATGTTATTTAAAGAATGTGATATGGTATCTATCGAGACGGTGAGCAAACTGGCGTGTCGGTCTCAGCCGGTCTGTATCTGGTCTCTATGAAACTAAAACACGGTCTATGTAAGAAAAAGATATATATATATATATATATATATATATATATATATATATAATAATAATAATGGGAGCACAGCACTTCCGGGAACATCTGC
Source organism: Amblyomma maculatum (assembly GCF_055883805.1). Lineage (NCBI taxonomy): Eukaryota > Metazoa > Arthropoda > Arachnida > Ixodida > Ixodidae > Amblyomma > Amblyomma maculatum. Next base: position 25,322,367 of record NC_139347.1, on the reverse strand, counting down.
AGTCTGACTGTGCTGCAATCGCGACCACTCCGCTTTTTCTTTCATTAAATGCCTTTTTCTGTGACCCTGCTCACTGGAACCTTCAAGGGTTCCATCTCTCTCGAATATCTTTCATTAGAATTCATTCAACTATCGGCGTGCCTCCTATTGCTATCGGCTATCGGCTGGATTCTTCGCACGAAAATGACAGGAGTTCATAAGATTCTCATAGATACAAAGTTGACATTTGATTGGTCTAGCAATGGCGGCGTTTTAACCGCTGTGTCAATCGCGCCACTCTGGCTATACCTCACTTCTCGCTAGGAATGTTTCTCCAGCACGTAAGGAATCCAAGCCCATGAACGTGCGATGATTCATTTATTCTCTTTTAGAGCTGAGCTCTTATGCAACCGTTCGGCGGCGTTGCCGTTGTTGTCGGTGTGACCGAGCGAGAGAGAAACATCAGCCACGAGAAAGTCACAAGCCCAAGCCGCTCGCTCGTAGCTCTTCATCTTCTTCTCAGGAATTTCCTTTGTCTCGTGAGAAAAAAATTGCAGACGATTATGGTACTTCCTAATGCTAAATCTAGCGCAGCTGTTTCAGCTTTTCGATAGATTGACGCAAAGAATTAGAGCAAGACATCTATGTACAATTACGCACTTGAACCTCTTCACACATATTCCATACCAACTAGTTCCTCCTCCGCGAGTGACAGATACGGGGCCTTTCCTTTCCTGTCAACCACTTAACTGGCTCTAATTAAGTTTCGATGGAGGCGAAACGAAGAGGTGTCCGTGTGCTGTGCGATGTCAGTGCACGTTAAGGTTCCCCAGGCATTCGAAATGACAAATGGAACCCTACACTACGGCACCCCTTTCACTCTTTCCGTTTTTACTCCCATCTTCTTTCCTTCCTTTACGGCGCGGTTAAGCTGTCTACAGAACAGCTGTGACAGACATTGCGCCTTTTTTTTCTGTTAACCAATTATTATTGTTATTGGCTCTGATTATTTACCTAATTAAATCACATCAGCCATTTTGTCACTTTCACTTATTTCCTTGACGCTCTATTCTATTGTAGCATTCTTTTTCCGATGTACCAACAAGTTTCTTTTACAGCGCCGACAAGGTCATGCACACCTTTCCATGACGCTCTATCCTATGGTACGTCGTTCTTTTGTGGCTACGGAGCTGGTTGCGAGGGACAACCGCGACGCCAATGATTACGTTACTAGTTACCATTTAGTTATACTAGTTCCTCTTTTACAGAGCCGGCAGTCATGCACACATTTCATTGACGCTCTATCCTACGGCACCATTCTTTATTGGCTGTGGAGCTGGTTACGAGAGACAACGGCGACGGTGCGAAACGCGGGAACGGGCGTCAAAGAGCTGCGCTCTAAAATTCCGAGAGCACTGCGGAATCTATGCTGCATAAATTCGAAAGCCTAAGCGCTGCTGGTGCACACGCTGCATCACATTTGCTCTCATTATCGTTATCAATAACTTCGTGCACCGTCATTATTATTGCTAATGTCATCATTGTCATTACCACCGATTTCAGCGTCATTGCCATTGCTACTATCACCCTCACGGTAGACAAGGAGAAATTTGATGTTCGTTTCACGATCCCGGGCGTGGCGCCAGCGATTGCTGAAGAAAAAAAGATCCCGGGCATGACGCAGTTGATTATGGAGATCCAAGGGATGGAGGTTCGATTCCGGGTGGACAGGATTTACTTATTTATTTCATTCATCTATTTATGCAGCTGGTTACGAGGGACAACGCCGACGGCGACGCCGCGTAACGTAGGAACGGGCGCCGAAGAGCTGCGCTATAAAATAAAGTTTGCTTTGGCCGCGTCGGCGTTGTTATCAGTGTAACTATGGGGCAGAGCACTATAGTGGAACCGAGCTAGAGTCACGACTCACAAGCCACGAGAGGATCATGAGCCAAAGAGAATTTTTCGGAAGGGAAATAGGAGCCACGATCGAGCTCTGCGCCGCTCGCTCATTACTCTTCTTTCTCTTCTTCCGGGAAATTCCCTTTGGTTCAGAAGATAAAGGGCTTCGCACCCGCACATATATATGCATTCAAGCATCTCTCAAAATTCTTTGCCTCAATATATCCCAGAAACGCTTAAATATCTGGGCTCAAATTTCTCATTAGAAAGAATCGTAACCGTTCTTAGAATTTTTTTAACCAGCATTTAATTACAGTATTCTCTCTCTCTCTCTCTCTTGCTGGCTTTGCGAGATGGCAATGACCAGGTTGTGACCCATACAAGACAGCTGGCGATGATTCTGCCCTGCCAGACCATTGTCGCCATATAACGAAAAACAAAAAACAGTCGCGCTAGCGCGTTTCTGGCCAGGTTAAGGTCTTCAAAGATGTAATGCTGCTTAAAAGTTGTGGAAAAAATATGTAACTGGTTTAAAAGAAGTGATTGTAAGAAAAGGTAATTGAATTTCCCGAGACCTTAATACTAAAAAAATCAATCGGTATTGGAATTTCCGGAGCCCTCCACTACAGCTTCAATCATAGCCTGGGTCGCATGGGACGTTAATCCTATAATCCAAACCAAACAACCCATAACAATAAAACTGTAAGCAGATGCAATTAATAATTATGCAATGCATTAGTACAACTCTGTTGTATACCATTCTTTAACTTGGAGGCAATGGCCTCCGAGCTAAGGAATGGCAACAAAGCTTGTTTAACCTGCCCCAGCCCTGCCGTATGAACGCCGCGACTCGAGTGGGAGCGCACTGCCGCGCTGGTAGCGGGTTCTTCACAACGGAAGCTGCTATAGATTGCAGTAGTCGTATGTCGCTGTATCCTACTCCGGAATCTAAAGCATAAAGCCGCAAAACCAACTTACATAAGGACTAAATGCATTCCTTAAATTCAATCACCTGAATAATATATAAGCTGGGTTTGCGTGAAGGAATACAAAACCTGAGGATGTCGACTACGGAAACAACACGGAGGATGGCTACCCGTGCAAGGTGGATGTGGTTCGCAATGACAATGAGCAAGAGTGGATAAACAACAAGGAGTGAAGGAGAGAGCGATGTGATTTCGCGATCGCATAGCTCTTGTCTTGCTTTTGGTGAAGAAATTAGTCATTAAACGAAATGTGAGCGGATGAATTCGGCTATGTTAGCTCTACAGTTCTGAGAGCAGTTGTCGAAGAAAACTCTGAAGAGGCTTTTTGGAACTGCGTGCCAATTTTTGGTCACAGCCGAACAACGAACTTGCTAGTGCCTGACTCCGTAATGGTCCGCCATATAGTGACGTCACACTCGGCGTGTCCTGATGCGGGTAATTTAATGTTCGTTTGCAGTCCTGTCGCACTATAAAAAAGAAAAGAAAGAAGAAAGAAAAAGAAAGAAAAGAAAACTTCGCACCAGAGAAAATTCGAACTAAGGAGCTACTCGTGAGAACCTAGTAGTAAACGTCTCAGCCACCGCCGCACCGACACTTTCTTATTCGGACTCTCAGGCCCCGACATAGAGTGATGAAGTAAGAGTTTGTGTTTTTGTTTGGATGGTGAGGCAGCATGCCTACCACCACGATGGCTCTTTGTTGTCGCAATCTTGTCCACCGATGATAAGAGCTACAAACAGAACTACAAGGCGCCTCAAAATATGCGATCATCGTTTTCCCCATGGCACATACCTCTACGAAGCGGTCTGTCAAATGAAGATAAGACGTCTGGGCGCCTTGCTGCTGGTCTTATGGAGGAGGCAGGAAGAAGCGCAGCCTAAAATTCCCTCTCTCTATGTTCCGTCGTTCCTTCCCCACTAGCTATTTCGAAACCTGTTTACAGTGTTCTGCAGAAGACGAGAAAATAAAGGTTGACCGGCTGTGCTCGATTGTCGCGTTCGTTATCTTTCGCGGCACTCATGGTGGGCCAGCTTATTCGCTTTGGGGCACTCTGTAAGGGTCGCCTGGCAGCACAATCAGATATGAGGCTTGCATATGGCACAACGTTCTCTAAATAACTTTACCGGTCGGTCTTTCATTCTAATTTCATGCAATATTATCGTTATCATTAGTTCTTTTTCTTTTTATTGGTGTGTATGTGTGTGTGTGGAGGGGGGGGGGGATATTTTCCGGGCATCGCGTATAACGCTGACTTTGCAGATAGCGTCATCTCCTTCATAAGAGACCGAAGTGGCGCAGTTGGCGAGACCGCTATCGAAGAGCTTTGCGGAGACTCTTAACCTTTGGTTTACAAGCTTTACAAACACTCGCCGGCGTCTTGCTTGTCTTTACGGCGGCGCATGGTGAGGTTCACGATTACTTTGCGTTGATGTTCTGCGGCCCACACGAAAGATTGGATGGTACCCAGTTGGCAGCCTCTGAAAAGCCGTCTCTTGGCCACGTCATCTCGAAGAGCTAGCCGACATGATAGCGATGCGCCATGAGGGTAGCGTCCCAGAGAGAAAGTGAAATCATGTGGCCGGTGACCAGAAGTCACGGGCTGAATTTTAAAAAAGAAGAAACTGAGTTTTGGTTATCGACCATACCAGTTTATCTACCACACATCCAAGTGAAGACCAAAAGGTTGTTAGTCAGCTAGAGTTCAGTTCAGTTCAGTCGTTCAGTCGGGTCCGACTCTTCGTGACCCTATGGACCATATCACGCCACGTTTTGCGGTCTGTCACTATCTTCCTAACATCACATAACTTCATCTGCAACGCCTCGAGGATGCCATCTAACCATCGCGTTCGCTGCCTACCCCTTCTCCGGTGACCCCCAACCTTTCCCAACATTAAATCTTTCTCCAGCGACTCCTCTCTTCTCATCAGATGACCAAAGTAACTAAGCTTTAACTTTAGAATTTGACCCTCCAATGAGCAGTCAGGGTTTATGATCGACAATAACGACTGATTTGATCTTCTGGCAGTCCAAGGAACTCTCAAGAGTCTCCACCAGCACCACAATTCAAGCGCGTCATTTCTTCGGCGGTCAGCCGAAGAATTGACGCGTCACCTCAGCTAGAAGATGACATATAAAAGAAAAGGCGTTAGAGGATAACTACCTCGTGGGTAAGTCGAATCGTGAGATTGCTTTCTACCTCTCACAACAGAGTACCGATCAAACCGCACCATGTTTTTTTGTTTTTTTTTTTTTTTAATAAGCCTCAAAGGACATTCACAAAGGCGCAAATTTCGCACAGCAGATATTAACGCATCGCCTGTCTTCACATCGTTTATGTCATCCTCCTATCTTTATTATGTACTCAAAATAAACCCGATGGAAAGAAAGCACAGCACTAATTCATCGATTCGCCAACGATGCCTTATATACAATATTAATCGCACGAGATTTAGGGCGCCACTCCATTTAGTGCACGATATTTTGCGTCACTGTTGAGGCATCGTAGCTTCGCTGGAAAGCGACCATTGGTCGAGAGCATGAGCACCCACGCTTGCGCCACCAGCACGAAACATTGCTCTACATGCAGGACCTGTGTTTCCAAACAGCGTCTTGCTCATATCCTTCCCCGCGATCCACGAACTGAAAGGCATACACGCATCAGGTCATCTACTCATTGCGTTGAATAAATGCGCGCACTGCTCTTCGCGACAGGAGTTGGAACTATCTTGTTCGTCCCTTTCTTGATTAGAAATTACAAGCGATGTAATAAACAATCTTGACGAAATCTCATGCCGTTTTCATCATAACATTGGCTTTATTACCCCCATTAAAGCCAGTAGTCTTTACAGTGTTTGCAATAGAAAATCAAAGACGAAAATATTTGTAGGTGGCGATTTTGAGGTACTATTAGTTTGGTTAGTGAAGGCAGGTAAGAGCGTGTACTTTAGCATTTCCTAATCTTCAGCAACATGCGTGACTTTACGTTTCCATGTCACGTTATCCTTACGGAAAGCGCACTCCATTCCAGGCCCCATATTCACCTCCAAAAGCAGAAGAAGGAAAGCGCTCACAATGGCAAGCATACGTGTGTTAAGTAAGGAAAATCGGTATCTTACGATTGAGTAGCAATCCCTGCAAATCATGAAAAAGAGAACAATATCTGCCTATTCTCCTGTATACAAATGAAAAATGACCGAATAACGATAAAATGTTTCAGTTCAGCCCTTTAATGTGCACTGTACGCGGACATTAACGGTACCTTCTTTGCCAAAAATATCCAGGCTGCATGGTTTTCTTCTTTGTCCTGAAGTTGGCAACGTATTCCACCCCTGAGGCCTTAAACAGTATTGAAATGCTAGACCGTACCAATCGTCCAGATATAGCAATATAATTGCAGTGCAGGTTGGCTTCAAGTTTGAACCTTTGAAGGAGATGCATTTCAGTTCCTTTTGGTCTCTCTAGGGAAGCCGTAAGAGCTATACTACGTGAGTGAAGAGGAAACGATGCAGCCTGGATATTTTGGACAAAGACGGTACACGCGACGCAGCTTTTCGCGGAGGTTTTCTGTAAATGAATGGGTTCGCAATTCCTCAGCCCTTCGGGCACCATCATTGTTGTGCGTACCAGCGCCGTCTAGTTACAAACCAGGTTCACGTTGGCGTTAACCTTACTTTTGTAAATCCTGGCTGCTGTGCCGAAATCTGCTCACGTCCAATTTCTTTTTGTTCTGCAGGAATGGGTTCGCAATGTCTCGCACAATGTTATTCTTGAGACATATGTTTAAATGTCATCATCAAGGCAAAGGTATATTTGTTCGAGTGCGCGATTTCGTCACAATATATTTGCCGTCTGTCAAAACCAGTCAAGTGTGCCTTGCAGATATCGAAAAATACTTTACACGCTAGAGCGAAACGCTGCTGTCGAACAGTAACTGTTCGAGAGTCGGTCAAGCATGTCACATCAAGCCAGCACTCTCTGTGTGCAGCGTTTCACCCTGTCGCTGCCCGTATTTGAGCGCTACTTCGTAGTTTTATTTTATTAAGAGAAGGGGAAGTGGCTCCGTTTTGTGCGTTACATTAAAATGCACATCCGGTTAGCGGGGCATACATGTACGAGCCCCATGTTCACTCCGGCGTGTACTTCCCGCCGTTACAAGTGGCACACTGCCTGCTGTCGGCGCCGGCGGGAGTCTTCGCATCTTCGCAGCGTCGTGCTCCGTGAAGCGTGAAAGTGCAGCTCACACCGATCGTCAAACCCGGCTCGCCTCCTCGCTGGCGCGCGCTCGTAACACGCTACTCCCAGCGCGCTTCCAGAAAAACTACATAGCATAGTGAGCTCGATGCTGCCAGTGTTTACTAGTCTTAGGATATTTATCTTCTATCTTTTTCATTCCTTCCTTCCTTCCTTCCTTCCTTCCTTCCTTCCTTCCTTCCTTCCTTCCTTCCTTCCTTCCTTCCTTCCTTCCTTCCTTCCTTCCTTCCTTCCTTCCTTCCTTCCTTCCTTCCTTCCTTCCTTCCTTCCTTCCTTCCTTCAACTAATTACTTCTTTCTTTTTGTCTTTATTCTTAATATTTGCGTCCTCGGTTCCTCTTTCTCCGCCTTGACTGAGAGACCCGACGCGATGTCTTAGTGGTTAGAGCCCTCTGCTACTGACCACGAAAGGACTCTGTCTCAACCTCGGCCGCGAGGGTTGCAGGTGTTTAGATGGCGAAACGCGAAAGGCCCCCGCGCCTTCTGCAATGTCAGGGCAAGTTAAAGAGCCCCAGATGATGTAAACTAATCACGATTTGCTTCTATACTGTGTACCGCGTATCAAACGTGTCGCTTCGTGACATTAAACCCCACAGTCCTCAAATGTAATTTTTTTTTCGAAGTTTTGTTCTAACTCTTACTCGTCGTATCGATTCGTAGTGCACGTCATGTTTATGTTATCGTCTGCAAGCATTCCTGGGCCATCATAAGGCAATCCGCTACCATTATAAATAATCCTGGTCACGTTACTATCATGGATCTGTCCTGTCGCCGCACAATATTGAATCCATATAACAAAGGCTGAGCAGTCACAGGCAATACGAACGCAATAATGTCTTCCTTCTCGCAGTCACCTCCGCTGTTTTTAATTACCAAAATACGCCGCTGGTTACCCTCCGCACATGCAAACTGAATAGACCCTAAATCGGAATTAAGGGCGGGGAACCAAACCTTCGTTCATATTGGACAAAGTTTGCGTTAAAGGGCCTTCAAAAAAAAAAAAAAAAAAAAAAAAAACAAAGAAAGGTTGGGGAAAAGTGGCGGGGGAGGAAGGGGGGAGTTTGCGGAGAACTAAAGCGTTATTTGCTCGGACATGCCGGCTGTTAGAATTGAGGGAGTTTGAATTAACATTAACAGGATTGCACTCTATAGCTAAAGCAAGTCTCTAGGAGACGACTGGTTATGGATGCGAAACCGGACTTCACTAGATGGTTTTAGCTCTCATATTGATGGTCATAATGAATATTGTGTGTAGCAAAAATACATATACATATCTGTGGATTAGCTCTGGTTAAACCTGGATGGAAGCCTCTTCTGCATGCTGAAATATTCCTCTATCACGCCCTATCAGTGTAGGGCGCTACATTATTGGAAACACTTAAGCTTAGCCTCTAGGGTGTGACACGAGGGGGTAGGCTACCAGCCCACATACAAAGTCCAGCTTTAACCAAGCCGTATGGACGCGCCTTCATGTCCTAGGATAATATGAACGCAAACGGTTCTGGCAGGCTGATTCTGGTATCACCCTCCCACATGAAAGGAGCAACCCGAGCTGGCAGCTCCTGTCCGTGGCACAGAGGTAACATGACAGGTTGATTCTAATGTCACCCTCCCACATGAAAGGAGAGGCCCGAGTTGGCGCTTTGTCAGGCACCCACCGACACTGACGCTGAAGGCTTGAGCCAGCTGCCGTATTGAAGCTTCCGCTTCAAAAAAAGCATTTCCAATTTCAGCGAACAAGCGGTCGGGTTTGGTACGCTTGCTAACACAATGTTCCCGTTTGTTCCGCGCGCGAATGCAGCACGCGGGCAGTCACCGGAGGCACGGCCATGGTTTGGGCTGCCGTCGCTGCGCGCCAGGCACCGCCGTGCTGCGGCCGTGCGGCCACGGCCTGGACACGGAGTGCGCACCGTGCCGACCGGGTCAGTTCCAGCCGCACCACTCGTACCGGCGTCACTGCCTGCCCTGCTCGCGCTGCGGCCGAGGACTGTTCGAGGCGCACGCGTGCACGCCCACCAGGGACGCCGTGTGCGACTCGTGCCACACGCTGGTGCCCGGACCGCACTCGGCAGACTTCTACGTCAAGTGCTCCAACGACACCATCTATGCCGTGTCACCCATCTCCTCAGAAGAAGACGACGAGGAAGAGGACCTCTGGGAGGAAGGCGGTCAGCCCGGAGATGCGCTGCTAGTCAAGCACGAACTGGCGCACATGAGACACGTCGGTGAGCGTCTTCAAGTATTGTCCCGAGTTTCTTACAGTATTCACAGCACGTTCCCCTGTTAACGCGAAATGACATTTGTTATGTATGTATTTATGATTGGGGTATACTTCTGTATGCAGCAATCTAAGCAGCCTGATGAATACATTTCTTCACTGGCGGATGGCGTAGCCACGCCAATGGCGAAAGACATAGCCCGTCTGTGTGAATCGTTTAGATGTATTTTCGCATACGTTTTGTGATTCCCCTGAGCGTGTTCTTAAGAAAGTGCGATACACTTCGAAGAGCGTGACAACAGGTAGCTAGCTGCGTTGCCAAGATTTTGACTGAAAGCTCCAAGGCGACACAAGCAGAAACTTAACCACTCTGGTAGACGGCTATGCCAGAATGAGTTGTAAAAGTTAAGATTCCGGTGGTTCTTCTGAGAAAGATGGGGATTTAGGACTGGTGCAGAGGAATTGTTAAACATCCAGAATGCTCACCAAATCGTTTGCAGTTACGGATTTGTAATCACCCTACTGCACTTTTTGCTTGCTTTTCTTGTCTATAGTTATGCTTGCTTTAGGCACGTGCAGAAAATATCATTTTCCCGTTCAGTTAAGTAAAGAATTTTTTCGCTCTATTCACCGAATTTCACAGGTTGTTTGCTGTAACTGCTTCGTTTTGTCAATGGTGCGCCGCGAACCGAATTGTCCCAAGTTGGAATCATCGACTGGTGACGGAGAAGTCTTGCTTTCGCCCCAAAACCAACTAGCCTGCCCTCGAGCGCATATTAATGCTCTGATAGCACAAAATGTGACAGGTATTTGCAGCTTTTTTTTTTCTTCAGGGAGCGGGGCAAAAGTCAAGTTACGATTACTGGTTGGGTTCAAGGCCGTCCTCATCACGCTTGCAGTAATCAGGGTCCTAAACATTACAGCACGCTTAAGTCCACCTCTGTAGGCTTCTTGAATCTCGGGCACCAGCCCCTAATCAAATCATCCAACGTGAGTCGAAGACGTCTCAAGCCTTTCAGTTTGGTATCACACAGGGGGAAAAAAAAAGTATAGAGGGGTCGAGCTCAGGAGAATTGCAGGGCCGTAACGACATCGTAAACACAGCCCGCTCGCTCCGATCGCTTCGCTAACGCCAAAGATTGGGTTCTTCGCCGATCGTATGGGCCTTGTGAAGAGCAGGGGGCGCAAGCGACAGGTGCTGGCGGCCGGGGCAACGTGAAATATAGGATATACGTGTGCCAGTCAAACGGACGCTCGCTCGCTTTCTGGGAAGCGGCCCGTCCGAAAGATTTCTCTGAAGGTCAGCCGTCGAAACGGGAGGGCAGGCTAGGAAGGAGGGGGAGTGAGCCGGCAACCAGAAAAGGGGGCGGGGTCGCGCCGGCGTGGGTTCCATTTTCCCACGCTTGGCTGAAGCTCTTCTTCTTTTTCGCTGCGAGGCGGCCGAGCGCGTTTATTTCTTGCTACTGCTACTGAAAGCTTCGTCGCCTTATGCACTCTCACGACCATTACAGCTGACAGACGACGACTACGCCGACGTCAGGTCCACCGCTTTCTTTGCCTGGGATCTCTCTTTCCTTCCTCGCTTTGTGTGTTATTTCATGTTCTGTTCTCCTCCCTTTCTGTCTCTGTTTTGTCCAATTAGTGTTATTATAATTCGCTTGCGCACTTGTCTTCCTTCACGCCTGAGCAGGCTTATCGCCTTACCGATCTGCCATCAATCTCTTGGACAGAAACAAAACGTAGGGAGACGGGGTCGCAATTGTTTCTGTTTATGCCCTCTCTGTCTCCTGGGTTGTCACTCGGCTTCCAGAGCCGTGCGGACTGGGCCAGTGGAAGAGCCAGTGTACGCCTCGGCACGCTTGACATATAGAAAGAAGGGGTGCACGAAAGAGAGAAAAATTGGGGTCAATGTTCCAGCTCTTCCCCTACAGGGCTGGAGCTTCGCAGCTTGTACCTTAGGTTTTTTTTTTTTTTTTCTTTTTTTCAACAATGGTGGAAGTGGAAGCTTAGGCGAATTTCAACGGTGTTGTGTCGTAGTATTTCGGGATCGAAAACTCAGAGCAGCCACCTACTTCTTGATGAGAACGTTGAGCGGGTAAGCTGTGCCGTAGCAGTAAACGACGTGTCGGCGGTATAAATAATGTTGCCAGACTGCAAAGTGGCCGCGACACCAGAACTTCACCGACATTTTTCTAGGCTTCCCCAGAACTGCCGCCAAATGCATAATAATGAGCAAGAATCAGCTATCATCAAACAATCCATTTATTAAAATAAAAATATGCCATTCAGCCTCTAGTCATTTTATGCAGGCTGCAGCCTAGATGTCTAACTGAGACCTGTGTAGCATATCGTCGGTGATAATGAATTTCAGGAATTACATCTCCCGCGATGCCAATGTTCTGTGAATTCGTATTATGGCACTCAATGTTTTCGACGACATTTATTTCTGCACTTCGTCTTCCCACATGTCACTTGGCTGAAGACTCAACTCCGCCATTTCATTTGGAATCGGACTCGGACAGGCCAGTGCTTAAAATTTGACAGGAAAGTTCAGTGTGGATTACAGACAACCGGCTTCACAGAGGCTGAACGGCCAGTAGCTTTTTGGGGCTGTTGTGCATGATCATAGCAAGACTGCAGGACAACAGAAACGAACACGAAAAACGACAGACGAACAAGAGAGCTAACTTACCACAAATTTTATTTCACACATATTGGAGATTTATACGCCAAATACATTCTTTCACTAGTGCTAACAGTGTCGATGCCTCAGAAACGAGAGCTTATCACGCATAAATTGAGACACATTGCTAGTAAACGTCTATCTTGTTGCTTTTATAATTTCGTCTTCAATTATTAAACGCGTAGTCATGCCTTTGTCTTATCTTATCACGGCTAAACGTTTGTGACACAGCGGAAAGTCGTTGGTTACATCCGCTTGAGTACGACGCCACGATGCAGCAAAACACCAGCTGAAGATTGAAATGAGGATTCGAAACAACGCGAGCACAGAAAAAAAAAAAAAAAAAAATTAAACAGCCTCACCGGCGATTGCAACATTTCATTTGGATGGGATGGTGCAGCATAAATCTTACTGGCAGCACAGAAAGTAAGTAAAAGGATGAATGGATGAATAAGAATTGATCCTAACTGTCACGATAACTATCAATTGTAAACTTTTCAATGGGCAGCGCAGGCAGGTGGTTATTTCAACATGGAGTGATTTCTCCCCAGAAATAACCAGAGTTGGCTTGTGTAGCCGCTCGTGGGCCCAGACACAAGGAGCGCTAAAATTTAACCATGTTTCAGAAGCGTGTGGGCGAATTCCACCAGGGGCAACACTGGGTGGTAGTGACCACGGTCAAGATTGCACCATATATGTCATGTGATGCAGGATATTCTGGGCGTGATGTTAAATTAACGCCATGTTCCTAGGAATGTTTGTTGGGTTGAAAGCGGGTTAAACGGGGAGAGGAGAGGGAGCGAGTTGCGCGGTGCAGCAATTACTGCCACGTTTCCCGGAGAATGTCGTGAACTTTAATCCTAATTCCTGGCGTTGTAAAACACTAAGATATTTTGAACCCTATATATGGGGCATTCGCTGGCAGTAGATGTGGCACCGTCTCCTTCAGGGTACAAACGCTCAATATGCATAACCTCGCATCTCCTTACCAGGACCACTTGGGGGCTCAAAGGAAACATTTTACTGCAGTTGAAATATATGCCGCTCATCATAACCGAGCGATACTTGCAGACTCACTGTGCACGCATTGCACGAGCATATCTCTGTACGCTTCATCCATTGTATTGTACTCGAATACTTTATCGAAGTCTTCGTCTAAGAGGTCAATCGTCAATCGTATTTCAATATGATAAACATTTCTTTCTCCTCCATCGACGTAATCTGAATAAGCTGCCCTTCCTCGGCGCTGTTGGCTGCATTCGACGCATGTATACAAAGACAGCAACACCCCTTCTTTTCGTTACGCAAGACACGCCAACACTTTCTCGTCGCTCCCGTAGTAAGCCCTAGTTATGCGCACATTTTATGTCGCCACAGGGCCAGGGTGCGCGAGCTCTTATCTTTCCGCTGTCCCTGTTTAGTGTAGGTGTGAGGTCGCTTCTCTTGTGACGGGCGCACTACACCCATACTCTCTTTGGTGAGTTTCGTTTTGTTCCTTTTCGTTTATTTTTTCGCCAGCTTAAAGCAGTCATGAAACTGCGTAAGATGCGCCGTCACGCATGCATTACTGTCGGTGTCCTTGTGTGTGCGGCCTTCTTGTTGAAAGGAAAAGGCACAAACAAGGTCTTGCCAAGCGTAGAAGACGCTCGAAGTCCCCGTGAATATAAAGAATGAGCCCGAAAAGGACTATTTTGTTCACCTACACGTGCACTGAAGCGGCAGCCGGTCCGGAGCAGCTGCGCGCGATGTATGGGTTGGCGAAGGCGGTAGGGAGTGGCGCGAACGGTTAACGCGCTTTTCGACGCCTCCGGTTGGGGCAGGTGTCTATCTCCACCGTGCGTGCGCTACCGAGAATTCGGGACTGCTGGTTCTGCGAGCGGACACGGAGAACTGCTAGTGACCTTCACTTGTAGCTGCGGCAGGCTGTGGCAGTGGGAAACTACGTGCCGTATATGTAATGAGGCACTTCATATCGTGCGCTTATACAATGTAAGAACGCAGATTCACATGTACATTTTTTTTTTTTTTTATAATCTATTGGCTCCTTTTCCACCCGTACCTATTTTGCAGGTTATTGTTCTTTAGTTGATTAGCATTCCATCCTTCGATCTTCAGAATGAGTTTTATGCTATTTGTTTTTGTTGTTGTTTTTTTAACGGCGCACTTGCGTAACAAAATCTGATTGGAAACGGGACCAATTTTATATGCTTATCGGATTTTGCAACTGTAGTACACTTCACTTCAATTCGCTCGGTGACTCTCGGGGCACTGCTGGATATAAGCCTGTAAGAAGAAATGTGACAGCTTAACGTTCAAGGATCCGCCTTCATATTTGTTTCGGCTTTAAATGAGATTTCCGAAGCTTATTCTACGCTAATACATATTTAGCTGTTTGGAAGACTGCGGGGTAGTGTGGCTTTTATCGACACGAGGTGCAAAACTTGGCTTTCTTTTGTTTTCTTCTCTTCCTTCTTTCCCTTCCTTTATATCTTTCAGTTCTGCTCTTCGTCTGTTTTTCGAATCCTCCTTTTATAAAGGCGGCTTCACTCGCTCTGGTCAGGTGTCGCGAGTTTAGACTCGCTTTAAGGCGCGACACTACGCCCCTCGAAATTGCGACAACGTCACCCAACCCGGCTCGTAGCGCCAGGTGTCTTCGAAGGCGCAGGCAGCAAATACTTGACTAGCCATACTCATAGAATCAATAAACTTCCAAGGACTGGCAGCCAACCTCTGTATTCGTCGCGGTTGCACAACGACAAACTAGCGGCGGCAGCTGCAGCATTGCACGCCCAACGCCGATCAGAGCAGGCGGTGCCCAGCGCGTGGCTTTCACGGTCACACTGGACAGCTGGTGGACCGCGCATTGCGTGAGCCCACCAGCTTTCTCCTCCACTCCGCCTAACAGCTTTATCGCTCCCCGCCCTCTCACCCACCGCGCTTTTTTAGACCTCTGGGCGACCATCCCAGCTAGACCTGGCTAGACTGCTGTAGGGAGCATCTGCGGTTGCGGCTTCAAGCACCTAGGCGCTCTTCCGCCGACGCGGGCTGACCCCAAATGGGCACCGATAGTGGCGGCGGCCGCTCGTGCAAGCGCTCGCTCTGTTTGCCTTTGCGCGGGCACCGGCTCCCCTCTCCCGCCCCATCGAAGCACGGATAAACGCGAGGCTGGAGGACGTTTTGCGTGTTTTCTTTCCACCCCGTCTCGCGACTCGACCGGATTCTTCTTCATTTGCGTCTCCTCCGTCCCGGTTACAACTGGTTTCGCGTATGCGAAGCTGCTCGAGGCGTGAACGTAGAGTCGAATCGCCAGTGGCTGACTTATCCGGGCGAAGGAAAGGTCACGCTGTGCTCGGCACGCACACTTGAGAGTGCAGTTTTCTCTGTTCTGATCTATTTTCATCTCTCGTATGTTTCGTTGTCATACCAAAACCATTCCGCATAGTGCAATGCATGGCTCATGGAGAAGCTCCGTAGGCGTTAGCTGTGCGTCAATAACTGAAGAGCTTCAAATTGTTTGATCACATAGTTTATAGCGCCAGGAAAAAAAAAAACGATATCGTCCACCGTAACTTTATAACTTCTATCAGTTACTAGTCCTATATTTAACAGTCTCGTCATTACTATTTAATTATTCTGGGTGCCTATTCAAAAAACTCAAGATTGCTCAGAAAACGCAATCAGTGAGTCCTCCATACCTTTGTCTGGCAGCTATTATCCATTTCTCTTGTGTTTCTAAGGAGAGATCTGGCATTTTAGCATCATTCTTTTTCTTTTTCACCTTATCTTCGCCACAAACATTCAGAGGCTACAACAATGCAGGCGATGGATATTACAACCACATGTTAAACGAAACGGCCAGTTTCTTCCGCTGCCGAAGTGATTAGCCACTCCTCCGAAAGAAGTCGAAAGCAAAATCTACTCCTGTCTACACAACTGCGGCTAAATTCAGCTTTCACACGTCTCCCTTGGTGATTTTTGTGTTAAATACGCGCAGACTGGCCTGAAAGCGTTCTTATATGCACCATATGGCTAGATACCGAAACACGTTGCGCGATGTGCATCTGGAGTTTGACCTCGTCGCCGGCGTAATTCACGCTTATCGCTGGGCCTTGTATTCACGGCGACCGCAAATGCAGCGTTCCTCGCTGCCGCTGTGCATAGCGGCCTCAGATGATGCCTGTTGAGATGAGGACTAAAGGTCGTGCACTATGGCCCTTGGCTGTCGCTGTTCAAACAAACTGACAGCACGTGACTGTGCATGCACGCTCAATCGTAAAAGAGAACACGGCGGCACGTGTATGCAGATTGAGGTCCTGACACGCCTTTAGGTCATGCTGTCAGTGAGCTGTTAATGTCTTATCTTATGGACTCCGCTACAACATAATGTCGCAATAGCGCCTCAAGCAGGGCTTGACGCACACGAGGAGCCTAGGGAGATTCCTGCCATTTGGGTGTTGGAAATGAAGTTCTCTAGACATCTTTGAACGCAGTTTGAGAGTTCTTTCAAACACAAGGAAATGCTTATATCATTTATATATTATTTGCATATATCTCAGTATTCTGCTGTCATGTCGTTTCAGAAGCATGAATAACATTCAAGGGCTTGACACCGCAGCACAACTGAAAGTCTCAATGATACAAACAAAGGACAGCTCAGTAGAAACGAAAACTGCATAGGCTATAGCGTGAATTCGGGGCGTAAATGTCTCCGTACCTACTAAAGGTCCTCGCAAACTACCTTGAATGAGTTCGTTTTGTTGCGCTTATTTTTGCTCGGAGTCTGGTGGCTCCCGTTTTAGCTGCTACATCTGCTTCTGCGTTATAGTTCTGCTATTGTCACTGTCTCTCGAGCTCTCACTTCGTCATGAATTACATAGCGCAGGCATTTTTTTTTTTTTTTACGCAACAGCGCTTTACACAACAGCGTCGACAAAGCTGTCAGAACTCAACCCGCTTAGGCTTCGCACATGCGCAGTGCCTTTGGCATTTTCCTCATAGCCTGTGCGCGCAAAGCGCCGAGTTTAGTGTTTCTTGTTAGGCCGAGCACCGGGCCTCCTTAGGAGGTCATGCCCTCTCAAGAGCGCTGAGGCAGTATAAAGTGTCGTCTCGTTGCGCTTTTAACCTTCGCCGCGATGTAGCATCTGCGCCTCGCCATCAGCCGCTGGCGAAGAAAAATATCCCCGGGCCAGATGTTTTCGCAGTATGCAGATCTATGTGCTCATGGACACAGCAGGCCAGTCGAACACCTCGTTCTCTAGGCCTTCGTGCTCCTCCTTCCCCCTTTCCTCTACTTCCACCGCAGTTTCCCTTCCTGTTTCGGTGTTGTCTCTGTTCGCGTTGCTCTCTCTGCTCAGCGCTATCTCAAATTCGCGTGCTCCCTCCCGCCTTGCGCAAAAGATGCGCGTGCCACCGAAGTAAGTCCAGATGGTTTTTACTACCAACATCATCCCCTTGTCCTACCGTTTCCTCTCCCTTCCCGGCTCTTCCGGTCCGTCCTGTCCCACGCTTCCGCCCCTCTGTTATCGTCCCGGTCCCTAGCTAGTTACCTTCCCAGTTATTACCCTCTTTTGTGCGTGTCCACTGCTAATTGCAAATGAATGCGTAATCGCAATGTTAATGGATCATGTCTTCCGATCTTCGATTAGGCGTACCTCCTTGCCCTTCTTGCGTGCCAGTGCGGATGTGTTTTGCTGCTGCTTCTGCTGCTGCTGTTGTTGTAACCATTACGTGCTAGGAATCAAAATAAGCCAACGTCTGCCTTTCGCTGTCCGCTAGCGACGCTTTCGTTCGATGTGTAGGTTATCTGAGTCTATGATCGAGATGCTTGCCGTTTCACCCGGTGAGAACTTTCTCATATCATTCACCGACCTCCCTGGCTTTCAGCTCGACCAGTCTTAGTTCTGAATTTGCATGGCAATACTTTCCGAGGAGCCTATAAAAGATGGGTCCGAAAGGAAATGAAAGGAGAGAAACGAAAAAAAAAAAGCAATCTGCTAGCAATTAAACTCGGGGGTTTATGCGAAGATACACGAGCAGCTGCTGATTTAATTATACGATAGAAGATGGGATCTGCTCCCACTGCAAGCCGCCTTCCTTCGCCCTGACTTCTCCCAAGTCACGACATTAATTGGAAGATAAATCGGGCTGTGCTTGGGAGTTGACTGACGTCAAGTTTTCTCCGGCTTTCAACGTTGCGGTCTCACGGAGAGATTCTTGCGTGTGGTTTACTTTGCCGCCTGTCGTTTTATGTGAATGTTTTAACGAAAGGGCGCTAGCGCCTTTTGACGGATTTGACAGACTGTGGGAGCGGCCAACATGCCGAGTTAAAGGGCAGTTTTAGCCCAGCTGATTGGTTCTCGTTCTTCCTTGGGATTGGTTTGTGTGATGTGGTGTTCTTTCATAATTGAACTGTGTCCGATAGGTGAAAATAATTTGTTACGAAGGTTTGCATAAGTGTGAATTATGATAATTAAGTCGACAGACCGTTATGTTTTCTTTGACTCGCGTTACCTGTACTCCCGTTAACCAAGAGCAAAATGCACCTTTCTGCGTCCAGTCTGAAGCCGGCGACGAGCCGGCGATCCATACCTTTGTAATGGAAGACTTTTTGCGACTGTGTTCTGTCAGTTTATGAAATCGAGTGCTGAAACTTCGGTACTGTCTTGCATAGATTGGAAACCAATGGACAATGCACGGCTGCTTCGCTTTGTGGTCCCTGTTTTATCTAATTCGAAAATATTCCCGAGAACAGGCGGCAATAGACATCATGTATTAAAGCGTAGTGTTTTATTGTCTTTTTTTCATCTATATTATTTGGTTCACCACCACGCAGAAGATCGTCCGCAGGCCTTGGAACAGCAAATGCGCCTGCACGGGGTCCACTCGAAACTGCACGCCGCTAAGCATGGCCACCAGGGTGGCGCAGGAGGTGGTGACAGTGGAGCCACCGTGGTCACGGCCGTCGTTTCCATCTGCGTGCTGGCCGGACTACTGTTTTCCGTGGTCCTCAGCCGGTGGAGGACGAACGATGCATCGGAGTCACCTGCCCCTCATAGGGTGAGGGTGATCGCATTTTCCATTCCTGGCTTGTGCGGCGCGTCGCCATCGGCACTCAAAATGCATGCGATGCATAAAACCAAGTCAAACAAGACAAATATGATGATAATCTAAAACACGCAAGCAGATAGAAACGCGAAGCCAGCTAGATAAGGTATAACCCGAAATATGTTATATAACGTGCAATCTAAAACCTCTTACTTGGAAAGAGATGACACGGTGAATTGTGCTAAAGAAAGCGGCCTGCATGTGATTAACATCATGTATTTCGGAAGGTAGACCCAGTCAGCTGATTTGGTAAGCCCGTTATATACAATTAATTAATAATTAATTAATAGTGTGAGTAACAGCTCGTGATTGATGCACGACGAGATATAAAATAAGAGAGTGATGAATTTAGTTCAGGACGATTGTAGATTTTAATAAATAGGTCGAGTCCGGGTGCGAGTCAACAAGTCAGACATATAGGACTCAGCTCGAGTCTGTGGACCACTCTGTCGGGTCGATGCATGTTTTCAAAGCCTTAAAGCTGTGTTTTAATATTACGCGAGACTACTTGCATATTGTGCTTCTTATCGCATCCTGAATGCGGTCAGTTTGAGAAAGGCAAATCAAGTTTTACGTCGTTACTCGTGAGCGGAATATGTTTTCCGTGAATATTTTAGCTTTCATGCTTGAGATTTCTTCTGAAAGGCCCGAATTAAATGGACAGAATGCTGCATATGCACTTTTGTTTTGTCTCCTGTTCGTATTTTTAAGCACGTGGTCTTGATCATGCCGATAACACCACTAACGTAAAAATCTAGGCAGGGGACCGAGCTGGAGGCGCTAAGCGAGCTTCACTATGATGGTGCAGAAGCTTTGCATATGTATAGTCTAAGAGCTGCAGCCAAGTGGCTGTCCTCATATGGGATGCTTGCAAAGCAGCTGTGCGGATAGCATAGCGTTCCGAAAGCACTTGAATAATTCAGAGGAGCCTGAATCTCCGGTGATCGATAATCTCTATACACTTTAAACCTGAGCGATTACATGACACTATCGCTGGGTTATTCCCGGGGTACGTTTCCGGGTCACCTGCCTAATTTTGCCTCTGAATTAAAATAATTCTCAAATAAAGCAGTGTAGTGATTCTATCAGGAATAGTAAAGGATATTTGCATCTTATTTTGGCATATCAGCTATGGTCAGTTTGCAATAAATTCTTCTGAATGCTTTAAGACTTTCGCTACTTCTCGTTTTCCCCCGCTATCAAGAAAACAGCCTTTTCTAGTATAAACACCAAATACTGTGCCCTCTGCACGGATGCCAATCCGTGCGAAACGCACGGCATGGCCCATGGCCTCAGCCGGCTACTTCCGACAAGGCACGTCAGGCGCGTCCCCACGGACTTCGATCTCGCATGCCACTCACAGCAAACAGATGGGAACGAAGATAGAGAAGAGGCCTTGGGCGTCTTCCGCGACGGCCAAACAAGAACAAAGGCAAATGGAAAGGCACTCGCTCGGTGGCTCCTTAGGTCGAGGAAAACTTCCGCGCTCTTTTGTGGTCACCGGTCTCTGCCGTCACGTACGTCGCTGGTTCTTGCATCCCTCATGGAATCGACGCGATAGTCACGCAATTCACCCTCGCCGTTCATCTATCAAAAGCAAAAATAAAAGAGGAACAAAGAGATTGCACAAGTCGGAGAGACCGTGAATAATTATAATAGCGCTAATAATATATGCACATTCGATTTGAAAATTTTGTTGCGTGCTATAATTTAGCCCGAGGAGCAATAACCCGCCGCGGTGTATCAATGGCACTGGCATTCGAGTGGTGATGCCGGCGTGACGGGGTCGTCGGCCGTGTTTCGATGAAGCCAAAATTCAGAAACGTCATGGTGATGTGCGATACGATTTAAAGAAACTCAACTGGTATAAGTTAATTCGTATACCTTCGAGTACGCCATGTCTTGTAGCCCATTAGTCACTGAACTTTAAATACCACCTTTCTTTTTTATTTTTTTGCGACTTGCATATCACACACAAAAAATATTTCATAAATGTTGTTTTCCAGCATGAAAAGAGCGAAATAATACAAGGAGACTGTTACTGATGTAAACTGATTTTATACGTCCTCTTGTAGGTCAGCCAATGAACGGGTTGATTTTTGGCTGACATGTAACGCAACTTAACACGAGGAGTCTTCGCCTTTTATCGGGTTCCGTTTCAATCAACTTTGCAAGTATTCGTTCGAGTTTTTTTTTTCTTTCTCACCTTTTCTTGAAACTTCTCCTGGAATTTCTTTTGGACTTTTTTTAATCAATAAACGCGTTACTCATATGTTTCCTTCTTTTCCGCTCTTCGAGTTAAATAAGAATCCTCAGGCGCAAGCATTCTTATAAGCCAGCAAAATCATATGCTAACCACAAGATTCTTAGTCTCGAAACAATAAATGTAAAGGCATGTCCCTTTTATATATTGAGAAGATATACTGCTGAAAATATTAATGCTTCTCTAATCACATACCTTTTAAATACAGAAGCTACTAATGTTAAAGGCATTTATGCTGCTCTTGCCGCTAGCGATGCTTTCATTTTCTAAGGAAAATAGCCGAATTGTGAAATACCAACAGTCATTTTCCCTCTCTTACACGCTTATGGAGCAGCACACCGGCCATCTGCGAGTGAAATGGCTGAAGGCCCTACTTTTATTAATCAAGCTCTTTTTAAGGCAGTTACGTAAATAAGCTAGACAGCGCGAAGTAAAAAGAATCTATAGTCGATTGCCTGTGCTTGGGCCAACCAAAGTTCGTGCTTACTCAGAGAGTCTGTGGGGATGTTCTGACACCTGAGTGCGTTTTGCAATAAGCAGGACGCCTCAATTTGTGTACAGGGGACAATCTTGCATGCGTCCTCTTTATCCCGTCGTAAGCTTAAACGTAAAATGCCCTACTGGACAGGCTAGGTATCGAAGCGTATAGGGTATAGGCATTTGTTCATGCGTGATATAAGACTGTCCCTCATCGCTGCATGCTACGCAAACAAAGAAGGCTTCGTATCTTCGTGACCTTATTGTTTCCACGCACTCATGCAAGGCCGATCATTCCCAAATACACAGACCTATACACTCGTTAGTGTGTTCACAAGAGGCATGACTTCGGCGACCGTTGGACTTGTGCCTCCACCACTTCTTCCAGGCCGTCCGCGCTTGGCCTTCCCTATGCATGGCGATCCGTGTAGTGATGGCGGTGGTCACTGTGTGCCGCTTATGCATATTGAAGGACACGCGTGATAAATGCGAACCATGTGAAAACGAGTTCCCGATGAGAAAACGGCGGGGACAGCCGAGTCTATTGTGAGTTATGTAGAAGGGAGATAGACCACGGCGGCGTTTCGGGTTGCCCCGCTGAACGTGATGACGGTGATAACGAGACCTCCTCCCAGAACCCCTTCGGCCCCAGCGTCGCCGATGCATGGGCCAATGGGAGAAAGGCCTCTCTAATGAGCCATACTGTTCGACAAGGTGTAACTGCACTCAGGAATCCCCGTGCAGTTTCATTGCGAGCTGTACCATCGAGGGTCCGCTAACGCAAGCTTCCCAAACTCATTTCCGTACCTAATGAGATGCATGGATATGTAGCTGTCGTTAGCGGACGTTGTCGCGCAGTGTGCACGCGTCGAGTGTGGCACGCTAGCTGGCCGGCTTTGCGGTAAGTCTGAATCGGTACTTTGAATCCGGAACAAAAACACTTTGTCGCATTGTGCACATAATGACCACGGCAGGGACGCTGTGCACAACTGAGATCTAATTGCCGATCACGTCGTCCAGTCCTCAAAATACATCGCCCAAAAGATAACCCCGTTTTTGTTTCTTCTTGTATCTTGTACATTGTGCCACGTACACACGATTTATGAAGGACACCTCGAGGACAGCACGGCAGTAGCCTTTTGTCTGTGCGACCGTACGCCAAGTAGACCTCTTTCTTTACACTTTTTGTTAGAAGTCCACCCAGCTATTCAATATATGCAAAATTATGAATGATAATGTAAGACAAAGCAAAAACGTTCTCGTGGTTCGGCCGGTCCGCCCAGTCAGCTTCGTTGGAATAAATTGCACTCGAGCTTTTCGGGCCTACAAATCTTTGTGGTAGTTGTACGGCCAGTGACCCTCAAAATGCTTTCTCACTCTATGTGACATACAGGAATAGCTAGCTCTGTAATAGGCAGCATTTGATATTGAGCGGAACACCTGACTACGCCTATCTTTCTGTTTGCAGCTACAAAGGGAAACTGTCAAAGCTCACGCGGCTTCCTGAGAAAGCAAAAAGAGTTCCGATAATATATTGTGTATAGTGGGTAGTAGTGAAACCTATATAGTGCACTCAGCATTCTAGAAAACCGCGAAGATATAATCACCCCAATTTCTCACTCAAGTAGAAGGTGACGTGCTCGAGATCACAATGCAAGGAATGTTCCCTCCGTCAGCATATGGTGGGCAGAATGCCTGATCCAGCACAAAGAGTTTAATGCTGTTAGCATTCATTGTATCTCTACAGGCGTATACGGTGTCAGAAAACCGCTCAGAAGAAAAGGTATGCGTGTACGAAAGAAAAAAGTGTGCTTTACGATTTAGCAACATATGAGAAGTATAAAGGTTGATCAAACTGCTGTGTGTAAGAGCAAAACAGCTGTAATAGAAAAGTGGTAATTTAGGTTTATTGCTACGCCTTGGCTAATTGTGTGAATAGGGCATGCAGTAGCGAAGAGTTGAAGGCTCTCCTCTAAGTATGTTTCGCGCTAATTAAATAATTTCTCCAGTCAGTGAGAAATACAGAAAACGAAGGAACCTGTAGTATATAGTCGGTTTTCAATACAAAGCAATTATAGTTCAAACCGTAGCATTTCTATACATATGTTATGTTTGCGATCAAGTGCAATTTTATCCAGATGCATAAACACATATACAATCCCGATAAAAATATATGATCTGCGGAGGCAGGGGGGGGGGGGGGGGTGAGCTCTCGCTGATATATACACGCCCTCTTGTATTTTGTATGTCTGTGCCCATTTTCAACTGGTCCTATAGGTGCCAACCCAGAAAGCCCCACAATGTCACACACTACATTATTCAGACATGCGTGCCAAAAAGGATGGGAGTTCCATCTCTTCTGGCTTCCTGCCAAGCGCCAATGACCGCTCTGAGTGAAAGCATTAAGAAACCAAGCGCAGCAGACGCGGCTATTAGTTTCTAAGGGCTCTAAAGAAGGAACGGAAGTCTCGCATTGTGGCGGCCTAGTAAGGCGCGAACATCTTTTGTTCAACCGGCTGAGTGAACTTTCACTATCAAGACAAAGCAACTCTTTGAGTTGAGGTGAGTAGAGGCAAAACTGAATGATCGGGGGGTTGAGCCTTCCCGCTTTGGAGACGAGAAGAGCAACATCCCCGAGCATGACTGTCAGCTGGAGAGGAGAGAGACGAGTGAGGCCTACGCTGACATCCAGGACGCTTCGCTTCGGAGCCGTCCTATTGTCGAGCTCCGGGAACAAAAACGGCTCCGTCTCGGCCCAGTGTCCGCGCTCACACGCGCCACCGCCGTTCCGACGCCTTCATTCAGAATCAACACCTCCGAAAGGAACGGACCCGTGGGACCTTTAACCTTTGCCCAGAAAGGCGTGCCGTGCAGACGTCTATAGTAGTACTGTTGTAGTCTATGGACCGGCCTTTGGAAGGGGCGTCGCGGTTCCTGAGTCCCTTCTGTTAATTCATTTTCACCAGGCGAACCTCTTTCTCTCGCTTGAAACACTGCAACGTACGGCCGCTCCAAATGTGCACGCTTCGGGACGTCGGGTTGTGTTCCAATTAGGCGCCTGAGTTGGAGAGTCCGCATGGCCGGCCAAATTGTGTGCAGTGGACATGAAAACAGCCCCAGCTAATCCTGGGAAGTGACGTAATATATTGGCAAGTACTGGTGCTTACCAATAGCGCGCTATTTTGCATTCATAAACATAACATTAGTAGTAAAACGTATAGGGGTCGCTATGTAAACTATTGCTATTTACTTTCTTCTCCTCTACGAAAGCATATCGAAGTTGATGTAGGCTTTAAAATGGGATAGCAGAGCTCGCTTTTTTTTTTTTAAGTACACTTAAATCCAGTTGGTCCGTATGCTCTTCTGTAAGAAAACATTATTTTATTAGGCCCTAAAGGGTAATTGCTATCACACCCAAATGCTAGAGTTCCAGCAATGATTTAGAATGAGGCTGCGCTGCTGCTCCCTGCCTGCTTTAGACTCACTGAACATCATATTTCTCGTTGAGGGATTCCGTTTCATCACATTCGCTGTTTCAGAAATTCCATCTGACACATTTATATTAATTGGTTTGAGTCCTTGAGGGCCCTAATCCACGTCATCTGCTTGCGCCGGTCTCACCAACACGGCCACCATGGTTTACCATCATGAACACCGTCTTTCTCATCTCTACCTGCTACCATGCTGAGGCCCAAATCGCACTGCACAGAAAAGGGAGCGGGAAGTTCGCTCGATTTCCCCGCCGCATACCGGCTAATGTGTCACGTGCCGGGGCAGCGACAGAGGGCGCGCGCGTGAGCAAGCACGGGGCCGGAAGAAGCCAATTACTCTCTTCCTGGCAAAAACCTGCGGGGGCGCGTGCGCTCTTGTTCCTAGGGCGCTTCGGTCACTTCCCCTCCGAGCGCCGCGTGCCGACCGCGGCCCGCTGCCATTGCAGCCGCGGCGTCGTCGTGAGTGCACCATGGCCAGCACTAATGAAGCCGACCAGGTGCTTCGCAGAGCGGCTGCCTGTCACTAGACCAAGAATAGATGACGACAGACTGTTGCTTGGTGTCGGCTGAACCTCCCGGTGTCTTTACATCGTTCTTTTTTTTTTTTTTTTTAGTAAAAAAAGATAACAAAGTCATAAAATGTCTGAAATATGGGTGCATGTGCAGATAGAGCAGGGGCAGGTGCCCGCTGGGACGACTTTTCTGCTGCACCAGTTGGTGCCAGGTGAACAAGCACGCAACCTCAGTCAAGTTTTACTTTCGGCAGCGAATCAGGTTGAAACCTCAAGCCGACAAGCATGAGGCTGATTTATGGTTAAGAAGCGTTTTATTAGTTGTGCATGCAGATTGGCTTATGCAATGACCAGTGACTGATCCGCCGCCCGCGAACTTAACACGAATGCTTGAGCGCACGGATCACTGACATGAGCGCAGCGCTGTCCGCATACGTGGCCAAATCCCATATGACGCACAGTGTCTTTGGCGCTGGTGGTGCTACCTCCTTGGTGTTGGACCCAGGAACCAGCACTGAATTGCACTAATGCTCACCCTTGGCCACAGGCTTAGAGCTGGTGTGTGCACGGCTGTTTGCGCCCACCAAGCTTGAGCCGACCTGTTGCGACGTAACTTGCGCATAATATATTTTGTAAGCTTTTTCTGATCACACGGTTACCAATAATGACTCATTAGCGACCAATAAGTCATACACACATAAAAGAGATCCACGTGGCTGGCAGTCCGACAACACTGACATAACGCCGCGCACTGACTGGTCCGCGAGCCCTTGCTAGCAATGATAAGCGTCATAAATTGTGAAGTTACGATAGATTGTCATCAGAGAAGGAACATGTGCGGCTAACTTAAGATCCTCACTTACGTTATAAAGGTTTCATTTGAATGCACTTTTCTGAGCATGCGCGTAATTTATGGCATAGTGTTATCCCGCCCATGTTTTACTACATTCGCAGTCTCCCAACGCACGGCCGTCAACATAGCATAAACCTGCCTACTCTCCTTACCTTTACTCCTCTTGTTGCACTTTAGGTTTAACCGAAATCTACAGACTTTACGCTCGATCACTTACCCCGTGTTAATGTCGTATGTTAATAGCAAATAAATCGTAACTAGGACGCAGACTTTCATGTCGTGCCAGTATCTGTTAGTGTGGACGGCGAAGCTTGAGTATTCAACAATACTGATAGTCCATCTATCATTCTTCTGATAGTGCTTAGGCTTATGCTCCAGTCGAGACAAAAGAATAACATACGAAAGTTATGCTGAAATTGGGCTTACGTCTAATTAGAAAGTCAAACTGGAAGGAAGTGTTTGATCGCTTCGGCTCCCAGTTTATATCTCTTCGCTCATTATCATCTCGCTCGTGCAAGGATAACATTCAAGTTCTCGTGCAAATTGTTTGCGCGTGATACCTGGCCATTGCCAGTGCATATTAATCCGTGATGCATTAGTGTCATCGACTTCACTTTTTTCTGACGCAGCGACACCCGGCCGGAACCCATCGTTTTGAGTCCCACGGCTTTGTTAAGCGTGCTGGGGAGAGGCCGGCCACAACAGAAACTTTCTAGAGGAGGGGAGCTCTGAGTGCGGTTACGCTAGCAGCTGCCAGCCTCCTCGCTGTTTGTGTGCATCGGTAGTTAGTTCCTTCGCGGCCTCGCTTTCAGCGTTCGAGTCGTTGCAGCACGCAAGATCTGGAGCAGACCCAAAACGAAAGGTGCGACCGTCGAAGTCGGCCACTTCGAAGCAGCTGCAAGGGTTGCAAAACTGCGCCGCGTGCAGATGTTCTCGAGTGAAAGGCGTGCATTAACGCCCACCTGACTCCCTTCCAGGCATTCATGAGCCGTTTATCTGGCTTACGCGAGACGTGATCCGCACGCGTAACGGGTACTCGGAGGCTACGTTTGGCGTGGTAAAGCCAGCAAGCTGTTAACGCTAATTCATATACTAACTAAAAGAGCGAGGTCGGCATCATTTGCCAGCCACGCTCGCAGCACGTCGTATTGCTGGCCTCTAAAATGCCGTTATTCAGTACGTCGCATTGATTTATTGGTGTTTCATTGAATAGTCCCCTTCAAAAGAGCCTTACTAAACCATAGTCGGCGTCCAGGTCGTGTTAAGTAACTTCCTTCGGCAAGACAAGTGGTGTCGATGTACCGTCAGTCCATTTGTAGATTTGGGACACTACTAAACGAACGGCTGCTGGAGGCTCGCGAAACATTTTCACTCAACAAGTTGAAGGTTCGCCGAAAAAATACCAAAGGCATTAACATTCTTTTTTTTTTTTTTTTTTGCTATGCTTCACCGTGAAAGTGTTTGTTACGCTTTTACGCTGCTTGCTACTAGCAAGGCGACCACAGTAATTACTTTTCGAGTGCGGTGGCGCGAAATAATTAAGCGCGAACCCCTGACTGCTGTTCTGCAAGTGGGCCACAGTGTTCAGAAAGGCGAGTAAATTTCTGCTCATACAGAAGAGAGCAAAATTCAGAGCGCACTACAGAATCTGCACTGCCAAAATGCGAAAGCCTGAGCGTTGTTGCGGCACACGGTACATCGCGCGCCCCTTGTAGAACTTTTTCCAGCAACGCAGTAAAAATTTCTTTTCCTTGGCGCACGTTCGTTGCAGTGAATAATAATAATTGGTTCACAGGAAAGGCGTAGTATCTATCATACATGTTCTGCGGACACCTGACTGCGCCGCAAAGAAAGGGAGGAAGCTGGGAGTGAAAGTGTAAAGATAGATGAACCATAGTGGAGGGCTACGGAGCAATTTCGACCACCCGGGGATCTTTAACGTGCACTGACATCGCACACTACACAGATGCCTCTCCGTTTCACCCCCATCGAAACGCAGCCGCCGGCAGTAGGGATCGAGCCCTGGAACTCCAGCACAATAGTCGGGCATCTTACTGCTGTATCACCGTGGCGGGATCGTTTGTTTTAGTGCTATATATAACTATAAATGGTTTACAGCAAAGGAAACGCGGCTGTTCTTGGCCCTACGGGGCTGGGACGGTAGGTCAACGCCGCTTGCGGCGGTGGCTAGCCAGCCACCGAATTTTTACCTGTTGTAGGCCGTCATTGCACCCGCCACCACTTAGGTGGTGGACGACGGCTGTTACGGCGCGCGTCTTTCTCTTCCTCTTCCTTTTTATTTCGTTTCTACTTTCTTCTGTCCACACGAGGCAGCGGAAGTGGCTCAGCTACAGAGCCAGTAGCAGGCCCGTGCATTTTCTTTTCCTTCTTCCTGCAGCCACAACAGCAACAACAATAAACGCGCAGTATTTGTCACTCTTTCGGTGGCAAGTGTGACTTTGGACGGTACACCATCGCTCCTGTCGCATGTCCTTCCTTGGCGCGCGTTCAAGTGTGAGATTGCAGATGGCAGGAACGCTAGACAAAGAGAACACATCTCAGGAAATCTCGCACACAGATCTCGCGCGCGCGAGATTTGACCATAAGCCAAGAAAGGCTCATGCTTTAAAATACAGAATCATCCCGTCATGAGTATGTTTAATGCCCATGCCATATATGACACATTACTCCCGTAGTGACGAAGTTGATACGGCTGCAGACGCTATTAGCACACCCAACATGCAGTGATAGTGACCTTTTCCGAGATTCCGCACCTCCATCTGAGCAAATGAAAATGGCGATAACGAAGCTGTCTGTCCGAAAATTATTTGATTTATGCAACGCACAACGACTGGTAATTTTCTTTCGTCGCATTTCTCACACACCTGAATTTCTATATGAACTAGGCGCAGCAAATTCTACCGCCATGTAAACGATGCGTTGGTTTTGCCGTAGCCGGTAGCCAGATATGTCATTATAGTTTCATTCATGCACCTTGTAGAAATTATTAAGACGAAAGCCTTTCTATGCTCATGAAGCAAAATCCCGTGCATGGGAGTTAATAATAATAATAATAATAATAATAATAATAATAATAATAATAATAATAATAATAATAATAATAATAATAATAATAATAATAATAATAATAATAATAATAATTTACTTTTTTCTTTAGTACAAGGAAAGGAGCAGCCGCTAAAAAGCTGCTTCGAAGAGCAGCTTAACGGGGCGGTTGCCACTATATATGACGGCATTTCACAGCAGATTAAAACACACGCTTACACAAATGAATAAATAATGAACATAAGAATAATTGGATTACAAAAACGCACAAGGTAAATCAGGAACGATAGATGAAAATAATACAGAGCGACATGCCGCAAGATAGAGCTGTGTTCATTTAAAATATATGTATTCATATAAACATACGCGATATCTGTCATATTCCGCGAGATTCCGTGAGATGTTTTCTTGTCTACTGTTCCTGCCATCTGCATTCCCACACTTGAACGCGCGCCAAAGAACACCACGCGACACGAGCGATGGTGTACCGTTCAAACACTTGCCGGAGAAAGTGTGACAGATACTGCACCTTTCATTTCTTTTAAACCAATTATATGTAGCACTGCAACGAACGCCGATAAGATGCAAACGATCAGAGGCAAATGATAGGAGAAGGAGAGTATACTTTCGATATTCTCCTCTTAGGAGACACCTAAGAGACCCTCTAATTTTTAGTTGAAACATTCAGCTCGCATTATCGAGACCTGAATTGGATGAAACATTTTTCGAAGAAACTTTATTGAAGCAGTGTGCCACTCTTCGAACATAAACACAAAATTCTCATTACGGAGTCAAAACCACAGTCTGGACTACCATACCAATATAAGCAACAACGGGGTTGCTTCCTGACGCGGTAAACCACAGGTTTTAAATATATAGGCGTATGCAGTCTAATGTCTGTTCAGGGACACTCCCGGGAACCCTTCAGTTTTAAAGGCATCGTATGACCAGGGCTGCCTTCCTTACCGCTGCGGAGCTCTGGAGCTGCAAAAAACTCTCATAATTGTCTTACACACCGGCTCAACTGCGGACCCTGTGGTACATTTGCGCTTTATAGAGGTAACTGCCTCTTGAGACCCCGCCTTTGCTGCCAGCGCACCTATGAGCGGACAAGCAAGCGTGAGGCTCAAGCGTTAAAAAAACCATTTGGTGTTCGCATGTATTGAAATAAGACTTAGAGCCTCTGGCCCGACCGTCCTTCGTCGCACTCCCTTTGTCGCCATCGGCGGCCCGGGCTTTCAACGCAAGGACAGCACGTATATACATCCGGCCTCCGCGGTATATATCGTACAGCGAGGCGCAGTGTGCGGTGCCGCCACGGGAAGCGTCTTCTCTTGTTCCAGGTGCAACCGTCAATGCATGCGCATTCCGCGTACGTTCGCTTGCCCGCTGGCACGTCGCCTGAGGCGCCGTTTGCGCGCGTGCTTCGAGTGCGCGCGAAAACGACATGGACCGCCAGCCTGACCTTGCCGCGGACCGCACACGCGCGTTCACGGCCATCAGTTACGAAACATGCGTCAATAGAAATAACGCAGGCGTCCTGTGGGAATAAAAGCAATAGGAACGGATAACAAAGCTCGTTTGCAGACACAGCAGCGCTCCGGTACGTCTGCAGCTAATTTAGAGAAAACAACATTAAAAAAAAAAAAGGTGAACAGCAGCTCCTCCTAGTTTACGATGGAACACAAGTAAATAATAAAATCGTGAAAGAACAGCGAAAAAAAAAATAATAACAAAGTAGCAACGGCGCCGGCCAGACTCAACACCTGCACCCTTGACTGAATCTCGCGTGTTGCACGAACGACTGAAGTCTGCAGACTCCCTACGCGACGTAGAGGGGGAGACAGGACTGTGTTTTCTAGGGCAGCCGACAATCTGTCTGAGAGCGTTTAACGCCAGGCACCGGCCGCCATCGAGGGATTCAATTAACGCGATCTCGGTCTGTGCTTGAGGCGTTGCTACAAGGCGCGTTTTAACGGGTATACTTTTCACCACGCACGATTTCCAAGAGGACCGCTTCTCATTCGCATTTCAGCGGGCGCTCGAACCAACCGGGCTCCTTTTAATTTGTCATTAGCTGGCTCCTGGAGCATTGGGCCGAAGTGATCGTTCTTCGAACGTGTCACCTGTCCCGGCTGCTCCAAAAGCCGGTTCGCTTGACCTTCTCAAAACGTGATTTAGGCTAGGCCTTCCTTAAAAGCTTGTAACTTATAAGTCACGCTGAACTGACAAATTACACCACCGACATGTAAGCCCACGCTCCCTTGACAGAGAAGAAAAAAGTTCAAAACGAAAGTAGAAAAGGATGAGAAACAGTGGTATGGTTTTGTTTATCAGAAGGCAGCGGGGAGCGAAGAGGTCATTAGCGAGCATTCCTTACTGTCAACTCGGCTATCCGTGAGTGGCCTCCGTTCTGTCCGGTAGACGAGCAACGCCACCGTCAACGAGCCTTCGCTTTTGTCGTTGAAAACTAGCTTCTTGTTGGAGTGGTGTGCATACCCTAGCTCACAACCTCACGGTGGCGCTTACTGCTTCGATTCCGTCGCAGAGGCAAAAGTGATTCCAATATCATGCGAACCACCTGAAGAATACGTGCGTGCAATCGAGGGTCGGCGGGTGAGCTAGGACAGCGCAAACAGATTAATGTTCCAATGCAAAATTTATAGAGATTCGATGTTGCCGCGCGTGTACGTAACAGAAGAAAAGGGTCAAGGTATGGCAAATAATTTAAGACAACATATTCGATGAAGCAGTTGAGTGGCGAGAAATATTTTTCAGGGATATAATGCGCCGCCAGAGGAACCCCCCCCCCCCCCCCAAGAAAAGGGGGGAGGATGCAGCGCTCAGAAAATAATGTTACCTGCTTACTGTTTATTTATTTTATTTATTTTTTTCTGTTCGCTCGACCTTCTCAAAACGTTATTCAGGCTAGGCCTTCCTTGACACTTAATTGTAGCTTATAAGCCTCGCTGACGTGACACATTCTAAACCTGAGCTCTCTTGAAAGAGAGAAAAAAAAAAGGTTGAAAGAAGGTACAAAGAGACAAGAAACGATGGGATGGTCTCGTTTATCAGAAGGCAGCGGGGAGCGAAGCGGTCATTATGTATTTCTCACTTTTGTTTTGTTTGTTTGTTACTTTAGTCTGATTGCCACCGCTGCGGCCGGAGCAACAAAAGAAGAAAACCTTCTTGAAAAGCTCGGAAACGCTTTGTCTCAACCTACTTTTCGTTCGCCACTCTATACAACTAACTTCTCTCATCGGGATCGTGTAAAAAGGCGACTGCGACTGCCACTTAAAAAAAATAACAGCTGATTGCATGCTTCGCCTCCTCTTCGGTGCACTTCTGCAACGGTTTCTTGAGCAATTTCAAACCATCTAACTGCGGCGGTCTGCCATCAGTCTGCACATAAATAAACTATAACAACTGAACAAATTATACAGCGGAATCTGGTCACCGAGAAAGTCGTTAATACTAACTACCATCACTCAAACTTCTTCATCTTTCTTTTTTAATCTATTCGTTTTGTCCCGTCAACAGCGAGTGTATTAAATGGGCTCCTATCCTCAATTTGAGTCCCGCCGGATTCGGGCAAATGTTCGGTACCCTTCTTGGTGCAATTATCGAGAGCCAACCGCATATGGGTTCGTAATCTTTACTATATGCTTAGTTTAGTTTTTTTCTTCGTTTACGATGTTCGTTTCTCAAGTTACTATAGCGCCATGGTAATTGTCGCTTCGAAATTTGAAGTGGTAAAGAAGTTAGGTGACAGTAAATAAAATCACCACCTGTACGATTCGTAGAGGCGGTGAAGTTGCGCTGGACTCTTTTGCAGAGAAGTATACCGTTAAGGTTCAACGTAGCTGAATCTAATCACCTCACAAGGTCCGCTAGTATTGAGGTCTTCATGTTACGCGCACTGTAATTAATGCTGTCTTCGCTTCCGTTTTCCTTTCTCTGTTGCAGAGTAAACAGGGCTACGTTGTGGTGTCACAGTCGTCGTCAGAGGTCTCGTCTCCTGTGTGAGGTAAGATTGCCCAGTAGTGCTCTTTGAGTGAGTGAGTGAGTGAGCGAGTGAGTGAGCGTGTGTGTGTGTGCGCGCGTGTGTGCGTGCGTGCGTGCGTGCGCGCGTGCGTGCGTGCGTGCGTGCGTGCGTGTGTGTGTGCGTGCGTGCGTGCGTGTGTGCGTGTGTGTGTGTGTGTGCGTGCGTGCGTGTGTGCGTGCGTGCGTGCGTGCGCGCGTGCGTGCGTGCGTGCGTGCGTGCGTGTGTGTGTGCGTGCGTGCGTGCGTGTGTGCGTGTGTGTGTGTGTGTGCGTGCGTGCGTGCGTGTGTGTGTGTGTGTGTGTGTGTGTGTGTGTGTGTGTGTGTGTGTGTGTGTGTGTGTGTGTGTGTGTGTGTGTGTGTGTGTGTGTGTGTGTGTGTGTGTGTGTGTGTGTGTGTGTGCGTGCGTGCGTGCGTGCGTGCGTGCGTGCGTGCGTGCGTGCGTGTGTGTGTGTGTGTGTGTGTGTGTGTGTGTGTGTGTGTGTGTGTGTGTGTGTGTGTGTGTGTGTGTGTGTGTGTGTGTGTGTGTGTGTGTGTGTGTGTGTGTGTGTGTGTGTGTGTGTGTGTGTGTGTGTGTGTGTGTGTGTGTGTGTGTGTGTGTGTGTGTGTGTGTGTGTGTGTGTGTGTGTGTGTGTGTGTGTGTGTGTGTGTGTGTGTGTGTGTGTGTGTGTGTGTGTGTGTGTGTGTGTGTGTGTGTGTGTGTGTGTGTGTGTGTGTGTGTGTGTGTGTGTGTGTGTGTGTGTGTGTGTGTGTGTGTGTGTGTGTGTGTGTGTGTGTGTGTGTGTGTGAAGGTAGAGGAGGAGTAAGAACTTTCTGTAATGAAAAATCAGTCAGCCACTCCCAGGGGACCTCCTACGTAGTCTAGAAGCACTGTGGCCGTTCCCGCTATCTTAGCCCGCGACTAGTCGTAGCTGATCCGCCGGTTGCGTAGCCAATATAGCGGCCTCCCAGGAGGAGGGGGTGGGGTTTTAGATCGGAGGAACGCGGATGCGATGTGGGAATTCCCATAGGTAATGGTAGAGAGTATATCGGGTGGCGGTGCGCCACCGCTTGCACTCACTCACTTGTAGTGAGTGAAAGGTCCCAGATGCGTACAAACGGGGCTTTGTAAACCAGTCTTGTTGTTGTCTTGCGCCTAGACTGCTCTCTTGTTTTGCCGTCAGAAATGTACCAAGCAGCAGTAAACAAGCGGCGCTGTGAAGCCAATAATAAGCACTCACCCACTGCAAGTGAGTGCTCATTAATGGCTTCACAGCAGTAAGCACACTGCACTCTCTTGCAGTGAGTGAATGCTCATTATTGGCATCACAGCAGTAGGCATGCCGTCAAAGCCGCTTGTTTGCTCTTGCTTAGTACATTGGTGACGGAAAAACAAGAGAACAGACTAGGCGCAACACAACAACAACACTGGTCTATAGAGCCCCGCTTGTAAGCATATCTTGGACCTTTCAGAGGTTTTTTAGGTCGGCTGTAATAAATTTTGGCGCGTTGCGTCGCTCAACGGATGATCATTTGCCTCGATGCTACCCAGCTACGCTACAGGTGGCCGGCCTGCTCTGTAACGGTTCAGATTTTGGTTGTTTATGGAGTGTGGCGGGTGACGTTATACGCATTTGAGATGCATCAATAAGTACTGTGCTTTCAAAACAGTGCACTCAGTGTAAGTTCGGGCAAGCGAGAAGTTGGTGCGAGCAAGCTCGGTGGCAGAGAACGTGGCTGATATTTGCGTTGCAGACCAACAGACGTCGTTCTGCTGGAGTCATATTAGCTTACTCTGTTTATTTTTCTTTTTATAATAGTGTTTTTGCACCAGGCTATTCTGGAGTCTCATTACCTTGGAATACTTTTCGGATTCTCAGACGACAAAAATAAAGCTACACGATCGTTCACGGCTTCATTGGATAAAGACAAGTACATTCTTTTGTGGAATCAATGTAACCCTCATTTACATCGGTGCCAATGTCACTCCTTGTAGAAGCCACAAATCCTGACCCGCCCACCTAAGTTTAAAGCCAGGATGTGCCGTATTCGAAGTCAGTGAGCGGCGAACCGGAACTACGACTAAAGTTCCCACAGTCATAATCTTTACACAGATGCGGGTACCTTAATCTAACCTTTTCGCCTTTGACCATGTTTTCTCCTTTACCGCACATTCAGCATTAGATGTAGTTCCGCATGCCGGAGATCGGCTCTGCACTTAACGCACGTCCGGGTGCGTCTCAAATACCGGCCCGCTTTTATCTCGCCTTTCTTTTTTTTTTTTTTTTATTCGGGAGCTCGCAGTTTTGTGTGCCGAACTCATTGTATATGATAAAAAAAAATATACAGAAACTGATAGCGACGTTACGAAACACACAAAAGACGCGCTTCTTGGCGAAACACGAATGACCTCTTCCTCTTTAGTGCGGTCGCGTTCTCATCAATCTCCGCGGCTCCCTGCCGAAGCTGTGTCGCGCTTTCTCTTTCTCTCTCCCTTCTTTCTGTTCTTTTTAGTCTACCCTGATAGCCTACGTCGCTACCGCGAAACAGGTTTACCTTAGGCATTGGTCTCTTGCGACGTCTTCTGCCTTTGTTTTATTGAACGACCGTTTTGTTTTTTTGTTTTTACGAATAACGAGACACGGGAGAATCACGAGCGTAAGTGAGAAATAAATATTCGACTAACCAGATAGTCTGAAGGGTAGTTTAGACCTTTGACTAAGCTGGCTTCCTTTAACGATGCAGTTTATACTTTGGCGGGTTCATCTCGTCCGGCGACGTTCTGAACAGTATTAATGACAGGACGTCCTAGACCGCGAGTAAACGGCAGCCGCCAGTTCAGAACCGGCTGTAGAGAAGGACTTGGCAGATTTGTGGCGATGAGGTTTGCGATAACGTCGGATTATGTTCGTATTTCGGCCTGCGGCGCTTTCTTATAGCTTTGTGGATGTCAAGAATAAAGCAAACCGGCAAAACAATTCCTTTTTTTTTTTTCGATGTTTCCATCTCACCAAAATGTATCGTCTTGTATTTCGGCACTCTTCGAAACAAGATTACTCGCCGCAGTTAACCGGAAAAACGACGCGTTGTTAGCTGTGCCGCTGTGACTTGCCTGCTATTGCATATTGCTGATAATACGGTAAGCAAGAGAAGCAAATGGCTATGCTGACTATGCATTGCGAGCACTACAGAGGATTGTAATCTTCAGCAGAAATGGGTGGAACCTGTTCCATCTGAGCTTCGATATTGTGAAACCGTCAAAAAAACAAGACCCTTACCTGTGATCAGTTTCCTGTCGGCTTTAGAACCTGTACTGTTCCAGACGTCTAACCTGAACCGCGCCCTAAGGGAAGGGATGAATGTGGGAGTGAAAGCGGAAAGTGAGAAAGAGGGGCCATAGCGGAGGACTACAGAGTAATTTAGATTACCTGGAGATCTTTAACGTGCAATTACATCGCACAGCACACGGGCGCCTCCACGTTTCACCTCCACCGAAACTCAGCCGCCGTCATTCGGGTTCGAATCCGGGTACTCCAGCTCAGTAATCGAACGTCTTAACCACTGAGCCACCACGGCAAGAACTTTGTGGCTTGAACTCTAATACGATAGCATCACAAACCTTATCGGGAAAGAAGATGCTGCGTCAGTCATTAAATTTCATTACTGGCTGGAAGGAAGTGAGGTCACTGCATTTAAAATGACCCGATTGGCCGGAGCCAAGTGACGTTGCCAGGTCGGAAGTGACTGCTATACGTTTCCTTGCATGTCCTCATTGGCTACATGCCACCATCTCTGGGCACCTGGACGAAACATTCTAGCCATCTGCTAGATGTGATCTCTGGTTGTGTGCCGACGGACCAGTAAGGGGCCGCAAACGATAATGTATCTAAGCGTCCTTGTTATTCATGTGTAACACCCAACACAAAACGCCGCTGCAGTTTACATATGTGTTCGGAATTACTCCACCGCGATGACGCAGTGGTTACGATGCCCGACTACTGTAACTGAGTACCCAGATTCGCGCCCGATCGCTGGCGGCTGCGTTTTGATGGAGGCGAAACGGAGTGGCGTCCGTGTGCGCTGTGCGATATCTGTACACTTTACAGAACCAGAGGTGGTCGAAATTTCCGGAGTCCTCCACTACGGCGCCTCTCATCGCCTGCGTCGCTTTGGGTCGTTAAACCCTACAAACCTCAAAGCCAGTAACCTATAGATTGAGCCTCACGGATAATATTACCTCTACATGATATCTGATTTTGAGCGTAGAGCGTTGCATTGCTATGATCTCGCATCGTGTTGTTAGATTTAAAGGATGATTTCTTTAAATCCTAGAGATGTTTGTTTTCAAACTTCAGAGGTATACGTCGGTGTGGCCTTTGTTGCTCGATTTTAGAACTAAGCTACCTGCAGTGACCAGTATATAGAATATTAATTAACTAAAATTAGTAATTAATTTTTTTACGTTTCAGAGCGCAAGAATATGTTAACAAAAACTTAAGGCTGCTAACATCGATGAGGAGAGTAGTTTTTATATTTTCTGCGTCGACGACGTGCTTTAAAACATCCAATGCCGAAAATACGAATTTGAAAGCGCGAGGAGTTGGTTTTTCTGCTTTACACATTTATAAAATGGCCCTAGAATTTGTACTCCGGAATACAAATTTGTGTGGTTTAGAAGCAGATAACAGGATTTTGGCGAAAATATTATGTGCAGCCACACAATATTATGATGTGCAACCTGTCAAAGCCGCCAACTAAAGTAGCTTTCAAGTGCGTATTCTTTACGACCGATATTTCTAATTGCATGGAGAGTGTTCAAGCTATAAGCTTGTCTATGGCGTTGACGGTTTTCAGTTTCGCAGCATAATCTTGGCCCCTAAAATTGGAAATTGAAAATTCTATTACGGGTTAGCTTTCTTGGAGGCCAGTTTTTATTATGAGGAAACGGTGGAGTTGGGATACTGTTGTGAACGTATCGACTGCAGCGGCATAACCTTTACGTGGGTAGGTAAACGTTGCTTTTGATTGCAAGGCTACAAATGATTTGAATATACGTGACATTTAAGAGTGTGAAGTAAATTAACTGTGCTGAAAGGAAAAATAAAGATGGGAATTGAACATGTTGCCTTTGAGTCGCGAATCAGGCGCACTTCACGTAACTCCTTGAGGCACCTTTTTTCGTTACTTCAATTTCCTTGGTTCGTTGTATTCCTAACTACAAAGTCCGTGTCTATGTAATGATAGGCACAGAGAACTCCAGTCATCTCAAGGGACGTGTTAACTCTGTCAAATCACGACTCTCATAGGCGCTTACATTTCCTGCAAATTTTTATCTATTAGGTATGGTATGGTATGTAGTATAACATTAATGAAATGCCGGCAAACGACGGTTTAATGCGTCTTGACGCTGGCCAAGCGTCGACCCGGGGTTTATGCCCTGCTCTTCATTGCCTCATTTTGGCCCGTTTGGGGTGGTGGTGGTGGTGGTGAAAGACATTTATTGACTCAAAAGAGCATTCACAGGGAGGTATGATTTTACCAGCCCTTAAGAGGCCAGTCCTCACAAGCACTAGGTGGGGTCCTTAGTACGCGACTCCAGTCAACCAAGGCCTTTTGGGCCTGTTGGTCAGAGCATCCGAGCAGGGTCGCCTCCCAGTCCTCTCGGGTGGGGTTGGGATGAGCGGGATAGCAGGGTTGGAGGGGCAAGCCCACACCATGTGGTAAATGTCCGAAGACTTCTCCGCACAGTGCGGACAGCTAAGACTTGTGCTTTTCGAGCGCACCGCGGGGCTGCTGGACGGCCCATAGTTACCTGTGCTTGTCTGTACTTTGCACAGCACTTTGAAGTTCGGGCGGGTATGTCTTGGATGTAGCTTCGGTCAGGAACCTGACACAGTCCTACATGATGTGCCATTAGTCCGCCGGACCCACTTCACATACACTGCACACGTCACTCGTGTAGATGTCTGGGTGAAGGACGTGTAGCAAATGTGAAAATCTCTGCTACTTCCAGTCTTAAAATGCACTTGTCCAGAATGAAGCCTGAGTTAATTTTTAATAATTACACACGTAGTGATTGAGCTCTTTTGCGTTCATAATGTCCGCCTAACATCAGAATATATAACCGCAAAGACCGCACCGATACCTATCTCAACATTGAAACAAAAATTTGCGAATGCTAAAAAAAAAAAAATATTATCCGGGATATGCAGGCGAGCGGGTGTAGGCCGATCGCGCAGACCTGGCACAGCGTTTGAATTTGCTATGAATGTATGCTTATTGATAACTATTTCATTCAGGCGCATGGAATTCTTGTGCGTGTGTGTGTGTGTGTGTGTGTGTGTGTGTGTGTGTGTGTGTGTGTGTGTGTGTGTGTGTGTGTGTGTGTGTGTGTGTGTGTGTGTGTGTGTGTGTGTGTGTGTGTGTGTGTGTGTGTGTGTGTGTGTGTGTGTGTGTGTGTGTGTGTGTGTGTGTGTGTGTGTGTGTGTGTGTGTGTGTGTGTGTGTGTGTGTGTGTGTGTGTGTGTGTGTGTGTGTGTGTGTGTGTGTGTGTGTGTGTGTTATGAGCTATTCAGTTACTTTTTTTTTCTTATTTTTGCAGGCCGTCAAGCATGGTGCCTACTGCATGGAACATACATAGACCGCTTGACTGACACAGAGAAGCCTGTGTATGTGTGCGTGTGCGTGTGTGTTGTCGACAAACTGAACAGCGCAGCGCTCCTCGCCGAATAACAAGAAGCCTTACAGCACGCTCACAGCGTGCGTCGTCGCGATGGGATGAAAATGTGCTGTCGGAAAGTCGCTCGACGGACACTCCCTTCCCCATTTCACTCTAACCTACCTAGCACGCCTCGAAGGTCACTTTGCATCTCGTCGAGCACGCGCCTGAGTGAAGAACTCTTTTTCGTCAACGAGTGTCTGAGGGACCGTCCAAAAGTGCACTCTGCCACTAGTGACGGGGTACGGACCATCACGTTGTTAGTGTATGGCTTGAAGAAACTTCCATCGTGAGCTTGTGACTCCAAAGTGCTCTGCATCGGTGACCACTGCTTGGAAGAGAATCGATGGGAAAAGATATTCACTGCGAATTCGGGAGTTTTACTATTAGGCAACGTGCTTAAAAAGTAGACAAGGATAGTCATCACCACATATCTTTATTGTCAACAGGCGCAGTAGAATGCATATATGTACTGGAAAGCGACGTCTCAAAGTGCTTTCTCCCTCCTCTCTCGATCTACTTTGTACATTTTTGCGTCATTATAGCACAGCCTTCAAGAACGTGTGGATCGATGGATAGGAGATGGCAAGCAAACGGCCGGCGGCTAATTTGATTGTTGTGGTGGATCCATGGATGGAGTGAGTAACGGTAGGGAGAGACGTGAACCGTGCTGTGAGAATAAGGATATCAACAGAACTCCACCGCTGCGGGCAGCACCTTTTCATTGAGGGTCATACCACGTTTTCAGGTGCCGTTTAATGCATGTTGATAACATCTACTCGCCGACGCATCTGTTTCTCTGGTCGTCCTCACCTGCTATGTGCGGCGTTGAAGGACGAACAAGAAAGGGGTGAAATAAGCCGCTCCATTGATATTCCGAAGCTAAGTCATTTCCTCCGTGTCTCTATCACGTGAGCTCTGCTACAGCTGGGTTTCGACCGACAAAACAAACGTGCGACGGTGTGTTAGTTTTTCGTCATATTTTATCTCCAGCTGCACCTCGGATGCTGGCGCACACGTACAAGACGCGAGCCAGAACGCCCTCAATACACCCCAATGCTAGAGGTTATTATACTGTTGTACTTGTGTATCTACTGAACAGAATTTTATCATTCTCGATGTTAGCGAGATGTGTGTATATGTGTTCATATTTTTGTACATGGGCCGATCAGGGTCACGAGCCTGTTAGTGTTTTTCATTAGGGAGAAACAGGTGCTTCTGACCGATCACTCAGCTGTTGTTGTCCGCGATGCTACCGCACACCACCATTTTCGCCTTTGTTATAGAATATTTTTCTCCAAGCGCTAGCCAAGAACTTTCAGACACGCTAGTTGCAACGATCTCAGAAGAGAA
This sequence comes from Amblyomma maculatum, assembly GCF_055883805.1. Classification (NCBI taxonomy): domain Eukaryota; kingdom Metazoa; phylum Arthropoda; class Arachnida; order Ixodida; family Ixodidae; genus Amblyomma; species Amblyomma maculatum. The sequence goes on along the minus strand of NC_139347.1, from coordinate 25,280,493 downwards.
GTGTTTATGTAGTCCTTACTCGTAGCGCCTGTCATAAAAATTTAGTACTTTTTTTATTTTTGTACCATTAAAATACATGGCACCTGAACCATCACTCATCGGATCGTGTTGAGAAATAAAGGTTCTTGAGTTATCATTGATAAAATCACACAGAGGAATAAAGAAGTGTGATGATGGAAAAGCGAGGCAACTTTTATTATTTCTTGATAATATCATGCGATCTTTTTGAGAAATCGTAGACATACTCTGCGGGCATTGATTGAGAAGAAGAGGCCAACGATGCTTTCTGCAAAGAGAAGCAGCGCGTATCCTCGAAAGCACTGGGTGGCCTCGTGTGGGTTATGAAAGCTAATACGTGCTCCTTGATATGCACACGTTTGTGCGAATAATGTGTGACTGACTTTTAAGGTTGGTAGGGAGACGAGCAAATCACTGCGCGCACAAGCGCCTCGCAAGCAGGAGCGAACGGAACGTACTCTTGATCTGAAGACGCGCTATATCGCGCAACCATAGAACTTCAGCTTGATAATGATTATGATACGTTAACATGAAGATGCGTACTGTGCTGACGCCTGAGTTTCTTAGCCGCAATTGTGCTCCAGCAATCACACTCGAAATTTTTCTATAGTCTAGAGACCATTGCAAACTGACCATGTAACCTTGATTGATTCACATCTGACGCAGCCCGTGCATTCCCAGCCGACATAAATAAGCTTGCAATCTACAGTCTGAGAGGACATGAAGGTTGACATCTTACTTGCAGCCGAACAGGGGGGCTTGAAAAAATTTTCCTTTGTTGACGGTGACTCTACATTAAAAACGACAATGCAAGGTGGAATAACCGAGTGCCTGACACTTAATTGAGTAGGCTAAGCTGAAGAGTTATTTTCTCCAGCTCGTGTAAATCACTGAATCCTTGCATAGGTTACTGCAATAACCCGCTCATTTAGTTATCAGGTTCTAAAACGGCTGTTCGAGCTGGCCCCACGGGTATTACCGTGAGTCCACCGTACCATGTCATGTGAACTAAACGCTGCTTATCAGGCTCTGTTTCTCGTATTCGGAATATTGAGCGGAATTAGAAGGCACGAAAATTATTTAACACCCCATTTACTTTGTTTCTAAAGGCAGCACATTTGTTTCATTAAATTTATCTGTGCAGATGATCTAAGCCACGACAATAAGGCACAATCACACTATATCCCACGTGTGTCTGTACTTATTTGCGTCAGAGTGAACTTTTCGCCTGTTTTCAGTCACCCTCATTTCTTGCAATATTCATCGTCAGATGAAGTCAAGCACTTGTTTCTTTCCAGTTTACTTAGAGATGTACCCCCCAACATATATCAGCGAGTTTTGTTTGTTTGTTTGTTTTCTTCGAAAAACTTCGAACATAATTTAGTGCGTTGGTGGTGTTGCTGACCGTAAGCGTCCATAGCTATACTGTTACCTGGTGCTCGCCCTTGGTTTAAAAGCTGTGGCGGGAAAGCCCACCTGGAATCACACTCGCTATAACATTCGGAGAGAGTTTGCTGTAACGCAACAGAAGTGGATTAAACAGGCACATAAGCGCCAACTAGAGACTGCTGTTTCAGGCAAGCAAGGCCAAAAGCAGGGAGCCGGTGGCCGGCTAGATGTACAGGGTTTATTCCAAGGCAACAAAAACACAGACGCAAAGGGCCCGGCATGAAAGTCAGATGGCCGAAGAAATTATGAAAATTGCTCAGAGGGGTACATATCAGCTTCTGGCTTGGTGTAAGAGTAGCCACAGATAACTGCGCGAGACATCTGTTCTGCTGCTAACATGGCTCAACTGAATAAATTGATCACGATGAAAGAGAGAGATAGAGGATTGTGCTGCTAGAGATAAGAACCATCATCCTCAGCCGAGTCCAGTCTACCTCTAAAGTCTAACAAGTCGCATCAAATATATACCAATGCTGCATCAGGCGTGAACAAGTTATCTCTGCGACCCTTTTCAAGTAAGTCACCACATAAGACTCTCAGGCCACTGTTGAACATCCATTAATATTTGTTCTGTCATTATTGTCAACAGCACAGTGCCAGTTCTGCGCATTACATGTACCGCGCCGGTACATGACCTCGTTTTCATTTCACCTAAATTTTTTAACTCATCTTTTCAATTCAATTCAATTTAATTTATTCGTTCAGCACCACATCATGGTACTGGGAGCGCGGCAAAAAAGCCAACAAAATCGTCGGCTTGATGAGAACCGCGCTCTCTTTCAAACATCAGTGCCAGTGGCACAAGCGCCACATTTTATGGCACTGTGTTTCAGCAATTTCAAAAATACCTTCTCTCATTCTTCCTTCCCTGTTTCATCCGCGCTGCTTTATTTATGCATCTTAAAGCAGAGTAAGGCGGACTTCGAAGTTTTGTAACTTAGCATCATGTATCTTTCAAAATTGTGGAGACATAAAACTTGCATATGGTTACATGCCAGTCCACATCAGCCCTCATGTTAACTATATTGGATGTTAACTCAATGTTAACTATATTGGATCCTTCTAAACAAAGGAAAATGACACCCAATCAGCCAAGCGCTCTGCATTATAGTGAATACAGTTAGAATTGGCTATTCGACTTATCTCGCTCAATGTAAATTTAAAGGAACAATCCGTCGATTTTTTTCAATATTTTATTCATGCGTCATTAGTAAGTTCTGTCCTTAGATTAACGAATACCAGGCTGTGGA